>NW_020271429.1:580778-612938 GCF_002803265.2 Melanaphis sacchari | reverse complement strand
ATTATTATTATTATTATTATTATTATTATTATTATTATTATTATTATGTCTGCAAGATCACGTTGTAAGTACTCAACGCTTTACTTTTAAATTCCAATTTTATGATATAAAATAATAATTTATAAGAAATATTGCTGACAATTATTTTATTTTGGAAATAAAAAAATTTAAAAAGTTCATGAAAAATGCCTGGTTGAGCTTAAGCTAAAAAGTCAACTGTCTACCTTGAATTCTGATTTGTGCTTAATAACGTTGAAAAGTTCACAAGCTGAAAATAAATGCAAATATTCCACGAAGTTAACTTTAATTTAAAATGTTTAAATGATCAAAGAAGATTAAATAGTTATGAATTTCAATATTATGTTTATAAATACTTACAATTATTTAGTCATGAAAAATTTCAGATATTTTAATTTTTTCTGGATTAATTAATTCACGTACGTATTAAATATGATTGCTGTGTGGTTAATCTAACGTACCATTAAACGTGAAGTTCTATCGCAATAACTTAACGTGTTTAGTACGTATGTTTTTCGTTTTTTTTTTTTTTTTTTTTTTAAAGAATAATAATATTATAATTAATAGTTATTTTATGAGTAGTATAAGCTAAATCGTAAAATCAATTTTATCGAATAAAATATTTATTATAGTGTTTGACAATATCAACGTGAATTAATAATAATAACAGTTAGAAGTACTAATTTTCAAAACGTTAAGACTTTTAGTTCTGGTATTTTAAATGAAATATCATATAGTATCATGTATTATTCTAACGCCTTACATTTTATGATATTTTTTTTAAAATACAAATAATTTTTCGTTGATAACAAATAAACTGAGTTAAGTTCTAACTGTACTAAGATATAATTTAAAAAGATGATAATTAACGAAACGGAATAATTAGGAATATATATTTGCTCGGAACTGAACACACGTTATTTATATAACATAAAGCTTTGGTAGAAACTTTTGGTAGAGAGTGATTTAATATTTTAAACTTAACATCTTCTTATGCGTGTTTATAGAACTATATATTTAAAATACAACATGGCCTACAGTTTGTCATTAAGTCATCAGCTTTTAAGCCATTAAGTAAATTAATAAGAAATATTATTTTTTATACCTAAGGAATTAAATTTTCCATCTTTTAATTATAAAAATTAAAATATAAAATTTGTTATTAATTTTAAACGCCACTCGTCGCGATTCGTTCATCCGGTTAAGATAATTAATTAAAGATTTATATTATTTTTTAAATTTATATTTCTTTTTAAAATCAATTAACTGTACTTGTCGGTGGTTAATGGCATTACATTCTAGTATTAATTCAATTTTTATCCGTAAGACAATTAGTTGCCATAATATTTATAACTCTGAAAGTAGAATATACTAATGTTCCCGCTATGTATTCTGTACATTATCACAATGGAAGTAATATTTTTAATCTCAATGAGCGACTTATTGTAGTCGTATGATAAATTTTAAGACAAAAAAGTAAATTTAAAATCTGAGATTAATAGCTTTAGCGTAATTACGTTTAATATTTGTATACTGTACCTTACAACTAGTACAACTGGTTTGTCATTTTGGACAGTTATGATATGTAATAAATCATAAAGTTAATTTGTTATCAACTAATGAAATGTAGTTTTTCTTTTTTGTTATGACTAACGAGGTAATTGTGGCCAAGTGTGTTAAACAGATTTTATCCAAATAATATGATTTTAATTTGTTACATTTTATGTATTTGTTGTTTATTATTTTGTAGATTTAATTTAATTGGCATTGATTAAAAAATAAAAACTTAATTTTGATGTTGCTGACCATTAAATTTACCTAGGGAAACTTCAATATTCCCTGAAAGTAGGATTGGTCATTATAAATTTTATATTTTGTATGGGATATTTTTAAAATTGTATTTAAAATTTGAATAATGTTAATACCTACTCACTTGAAAAAAAAATGATTGTTAGAATTTAATACTATAGTAAGATTTTGGCTAATGCAACAGGTAATATTATTTTAAATTAAAATATTATAGTATATTACACACGTTTATAGGCAATGTTATCGTTTTTAATTTACGCTTTAAGTAAACGAACAACAAAATACGGACATAATTAGTTTATCAAAAGTCATTCTACCGGAACCAAGTCTATAATACATGCATTATGTCTCTTTGCCCGGAAGAGAGAAATTTTCGGAAAGATATGATATGAAAAAAATATAGCGTGAAAGAGAGGGGGGGTCACTTATAGTTCAGTACTATGGGATAAAAAAACACACGAAATAAAATTATTTTCATCATTTTGCAGAATTTACGTTTTATTCTTGGTATATTTTCAAACTTTTATATAAATATTTGGTGTTAATAATTGTCATACTTATAATGATTTTTAATATTTAAATTTAACACAACATTAGAAAGAATTAACAAAGTTCTGAGAGGTGAATAGAGATTTCCTCCATCGAACACATTCCCACAAAATTGCCACTGTAATGCAGTACCTACATTAAACTGTTTTATCCAGTAGGTACAAAAATATATTGTTTATATTATTGTATCGATATCCAACCGACGGCGGCGTTTAGGGTTTCCTGTGGCCTGTTGTACAACTGTACAACTGTACAAGTGCTGTATCATTTCTGTTCGGGTGTATTTCGCATAACGTATTATTTTTTTTTTTTTTTGCACTCTTTCGACGCACATCCCGTCTTCAAATGCTGCGTTGGTGTATTCAATATTATTGAATCATCCCGTGAATATACAGTGCATATTATTATAATATTATTACTACCTATCCCACTACTAAGCGTATTTGTCTAAGCCCTTGTATGTATATATAAAGATAATATATATATACATTATACATATATAGCACGGTATAGTATGTTTTCCATTATTGGTGTCCGATTCGCCTGAATACACACACCCACATGTTTGTGTTCATAATTGGATTTTCCGACGTGAAAACTCCGATTGTTTATAATTTTCTTTAGGTTTAAATGATAACATTAATATGTACGTATATTTATACAAATATCATAAATTATGCTCGTATGATTTGTACAATAATATAATCATCGTTTTACTTGGCATGTAAAATGTATTGGTACCTACCTCGTGTATCATTGAATCGGTTCCGTTCCGCGAGTTTGCGCAAACGTATACACTATACGCACTTTATTATATTTTGTCGTTTAAGTGATGAGGAGCATATTATTATACGGTGTGATACTTGTTATAGAACTGCGTATTTTCCACTGATATTTTAATGGCGAGAAAAGATTCGAAATGCCAAATATATTACACAATAACATTCAGTAAGTGTAATATTCAACGTTTAAATGAGCAATTAAAAAAAAAATATGTAATATATAAAACTTAAAATGCAGATTATCTTATAGAATAGTAAAATATCAGCATTCATTATGATGAATAGTTATAGTAAATTAGATTTGTTTGTAATAAGTAAGTAAGTTTATAATCTCATCAGCTATATAATATTATTTATTTATCTTTTAAAACGATAAAATATTACGTTAAATATCAGTATTGTATGATAAGGATAGGTTAGCGCTATATACTATATGGAGTATAGCTATAGAGATATTATTATCATTATCATTGACATATTATTATTGTATACATATATATAATTTTTTAGACTATTAAATTCTGTGTTATAATTATATAAGGTATTTTATAATGCATCCAAACGGACTTTATGCATATTTAGTTAATTAAAAAAAATCAATTTCAATAATTAATAAGTGCAATATATGGAGATTATCAATTTTTTTTTAAAAATAGTGGAAAATTTTAGTAAAAATACATTTTTATAGACAATATTAAAACATACAATTTAGGTTTTTAAATTTTTACGCTAAGTACGATAGTTTCTGAACTAAATAAAATAATAAGAAAACTACCCTCTTTTGCCATATTCAACCTCTATGCGGCACCAGAAGGGGTTGAGTGAGACCTATCAAATTTTGCCAAAATTACTTACTTATATAACTCAACAAATTAAAATGGTACTGTGCTAACTTTTCAAAATAAAATATTCCACCTATATAAATGAGGACCACCCTAATATGAATATATATATATATATATATATATATTTCATTTTTATTTATAATTGAATTGTATTGAATTTATCAAATATTGTTTTTTTAATGGACGTAAAAAATAAACGTGATTTTATTTCTCGTAGCATCAGGTACATATATAAATATGTGTGTGTGTGTGTATAAATGATTGTAGCATGTTGTGTAATGGAATCGTGCAATAATTGTCTGTTGTTGTATTCTATGAATTATATATATATATATATACATTGAAAAGATCTGCGTGATGAATGGAAGTTTTCTCGGGAAACCAATTATTGTTATCCGCACAAAGTATACAGGTACGTTATGTGTGAGAGTTACAAATCCTTTAATGTAATTTCAGAACCAACGTGCGCACTATCGGTTTGATTTGTATGCTGAAGCCATGTTCGTTCCTGTAAGATGATTTCTTCATATCGTGGATATAAGTTATACCGACAAATTTAACAATCACCGATTTTTGCTACCATGTCTAGGAATTTCTATTGGCCAGTTCGTCATTAAAGTGAATATTGGGTGTAATGAACTAGTCAAGATTTTTTTTTTTTTTTTAATAGAATGCGTTACATCATTTTTTGAAACTTGAGTAGATTTTTTTTTAATAACTCGTTTATTTCGATAAAATTAAATTTACAGTTTATTTCATAAAATATAACACCATTGTGATGTTTCATAATTTGATTATAATCTTTCAATTTTCATTTAGTCAGCCTTCCTGAATATATTGATTTTTGATGCAAATATTTTTAAAGCTTTTCTAGTTAACTGATAGTTTCAGTTTGTTTATAATGCTTTATTTCTGTATAGCTATGTTTGAATGTGGCCTTAAACAGTTGCTTACTTTTGTGTGACTTGGAATTTAGTTGCATGGTATATAGGAAAATATTTATTTTCTGTGAATTCTTCACATCAAAGCTTAAGGTGGATTGAGTAGGGTCATTTTTCGGGATTTTATTTAAATATTTTCCGTTGCTTTTGAGCTTTCCCCTATGTATTTTTATTTAACACCAACCTATTTATACGGGTTTTCCGAGGATAAGGTTTGTCTTATTGTTTTCATTCGTTTTTTATTATCAATTTTTCAAATATTATGTATATGAGATATGTAAGTTACCGTACTTGAGCGTTTTGCCATGTTAAAAAAAAACGTGATCTATGTTGTTGATTTTGACTTGTGGCGTAGATCATTGGTGTTGAACTTAAAGTCCAAAACATTGGGCAGACTTACTAATTTCAAAACTTTGTACATCAGATTCTCGAGTTCAATTAAACACATGAACAATAAATAGCGGGATGCATTTAATTCCAGATTTTTCTATTCAACTGTTCGAGAATTTGAAATATTTAAAAGTTGACACTAAAATCTTAAGACTATATCATACTATATAAAACTCAGTTTTATAAAATTAATTTACCGATAATCGTATAATTTTCTAAGAATCTATCAAACCATGTAAAATATTTTGATTAGAATCCCTGGTTTGGTAATTTAAATCAAATGTCTTATAAATTATATATTACTAATTTTATAACATTACTTTAAATATTAAACATATAGTATTTATTGCACTTCAAATTTAAAATGAGTTTGTCTAAATACAAAGAATCATATTGATAATAATTAGGAAAAAAGTCTTATTTGTATTATGTTTAAAATCAAGTTGTTTTAAATACTTTTATTTGAATGTATGAAAACATTATAATCTATTTGTCTATAATTATAAATAAATAAAACAAATCATAATAAACCGCCTCCGAATTGGACACACACACCTAACACACAGCTACTTGATGAATAAAGACAAACTTCCACTATGCGATGCATGTAGCGTTCTCTTAGTCATCAACCACATCATCACCGAATGTCACAAATACAACCAGTGTTAAAACCAATTCAACATCTCCGAACAAATTTGTCAAGCACTGGAATCAAAAGCACAGGATGAAAACCACTTAATTTTATTCTTTAAAAAAAAAACAGAATTGTAAAATTTAATTTAATATTAAAAAATGTAAATATGAACAATGTAACTTAACAAAAATTATTTTACTATTGGCCTAGTTGTCGATGTATTTTAGATCAATAAAAAAAAAAATAAATAAATAAAATAATTAAGCAGCTTTAAATTGTTTTATATTAATTACTATAAGTTATTATTATTATTTTTTCTTTTTATTCATTAGTATACTCGTATACAATCTATAAATATTTTTTTTACAATGAGCATGTTTGAGAATAATGATGTATTGTCATGGTTGACATGAAGAAGTTATCACATAACGGCAACACTTATATTAGATAGAAAGAGTTATTTTATATGAGATTGCGGTTTCAATTTCGCTTTAGCCTTCTAGATAGATTTTCTGGAATGGATTCGAAGTTTAGGGCAAGGATTAGTGGGTTAGAATTGTTTATAAGACGGGTTCAAAATAATTTATAGGAGTATTTGGCTTCTTCTTAAACGGTACATATTTTTAGGTCTGAATGTAAGGTTTAGTTTGAAATGTATGGAGAAGCACATGTAATCATTCGTAATGAGGTCGATTGGAATGTTTAGATTTTGGAGGTGTTAGACTTTTTTGCTGCTCCCCAAAGATGTATTCCACATGACTAAATTGACTTAAGGAGAGTTTTGTATAGTAGCAGTTTTAAATTTAGGTTAATTTTTGTTTTTCTTCTTAAAAGTGGAAAAAGAACTCTACGTCTGGCATTTAATATGAGACGTTTTTGCTTAATGAGTTTAGCCCATGTAAGTTTTTTGTCTAATATTAGACTTAAGTATTTGGCATTTGTGGAAGAAAGGATGACTTTATTGCTTAAGTAAATTGGGAGTACTGTGCTTTTTTTTGAGGGTAAAGGTGATGTGGGATGATTTTTTATTATTTATTTGTATTCCCCAAATTATTATTTTAATTATTAAAAGTGTATTTAAAATTTTAGTTTTTATTTTAAATATAAAATAAAATAAAGCGTAATTTATTAAATAATTCTATTTAAATTAAATTATTTTCTTTCAAAGCATACTTTTAATTATTATTTTCATTTGAAAATAATGCTACTCAACGATGTAGAGAACTAGCTTCTTCATTCTTGTAATATAAGTGTTTATTTTAACAAAATAAATTCATAATAAAATAATGAAATGTTGCTTCACTTCGTTCTAAATGTAAAATAAACAATTCTAGATAAATTTACTATTACTGAAATACATTCTTGAAAATTTAGAGATAATTGGAATTTAGAATATGTTCTAAGAATTTCTTCTACATTTTCTATCTCATACATTATTTTTTTTGTTTTTTTAATTCAAGATTTCCTGTTTAATTTATTATACTTGTAGTTTTTTTAGGGGAAAATGTATTTTTAGATAAATCTAATAATTATTGAACTTTTATTTCTTTTTTTGTGTTATATGTAAATCTTGGTTATAATTTCTTCTAGATAAAATGACAAGATCAATGTATAATTATTAATTATAACCAAGCTAATAATTTTTGGGCTATAGCTAAAGTTAATTAAATAAAAAAAAATAAGTTAAGATAATTTTTTTCTTATTATAGATCATTATTTTGAAAACGACTATAACCTAAGCAATTTATATAAAATAATAAATAAAAAAAATTAAGTTTTGGCGTGTTCTTGTGAACTAAGTATTTTTCACTATTGAAATTAAACAGTTAAAAGAACCTAAATAAACGATAAAAACTCGAACTGTATTCTTCTTATATTTATATAGGTACATACTGTTGGACGTTTTGTCGTTTTTCTTTTAATATTATTAAAACATTATACACGAACAATAGCGCGGACGTGATGTAATACGGCGACGGCCTATTGTTGTTCCTGGTCTCATTATTATTGTTTGCTGGACCATCTGTGTTATGGATGTGCTGGACGTCAACCACCTGCTGAAAACGACGCCATTTATTATTTTCCTTAATGGAACTTTTTTTTTTTCGCCAACCCTTTGCCGCTGTCGCTGCCGCCACAAAATAGGAACTGCTGTGCCTTTTACACCTCTTCCTACTCATCTTCTTCATCACCCCATATATAACTATAGAGTAAAATGTGGAACAAAAACCTTCGGCTACTAAAATGATGGCGTCCTAAAGACTGCATTTCAAAAAAAGGACGGCTCTATAGTATCCAAAAATCACAACGTTATCGTATTCAAAAGAATATCATAGATGGTAAAAAAATCGATGGGTCTTGTTTGTACCTAATATATGAATTTTCTAGAGCTCAAAAATAATTTTAGTGATGGTTAATATAGGTTTAGAAAAAATTGTTCCTGGTATAATTTTTTGTCAGTATTTATTAAAAGGATGATTCGAGATTTTTTATATTTTAACGGTTTTTTTGTGATAGTCGTAGATTATTCTAGGTAATAATTATATTCTTCTTGTGAAAATTCACAAAGCACTTATAAAAACATAAAGTCAAACTTTGCATATTTCATCTTGTTTTAAAAAAAGTGCATGTTTGAAAATTCTCAGGAATATCGCGTTTAGATTACGTTTTGTGAAATATATTCCAAGAATAAATTATCCTTACATAAGAAATCTTCTTTTTGATTTATAAAAGATGTTGTTATTGACGATTGTATGATTAAAATTAATGACATTACGATTTTATAGTGTACGATGAATTAAATATCAATAGTATCAGAAGGATTATCGAAATCGGTAGATTCATATGTTATAGTTATATGATTGTTATTTATTCCAATAGGCGGCATCGTGTAGCTAGTAACTATTAGTTCATATATAATAAAATAATCTATATACTTTTATTTTTTTTACTTTGTCGAATAATTATTTTTTGAATATGCGTCATGCATATAATATAATAATCGTAATAATTAATGCAAGTCTGAGTTAAGTCAAGTTAAGCAATTATCAAATTATAAATTATAAAGTATTATTTTTTTTTCAATTATTTTTAGTGTTTTAAAATGTTCATGTAATATTATGGATTAGAATTTATAAATACATTTATAATTAATAAATTATAAAACATAATTATATTTGTTTATTTTATGCCATATTATAAACTACTACACTCTAACAATGATAACAATTTTCGTATTTTAAATGTTTCATTTACGTGGATGAGAGTTTTCTAACAACGATTAGCTCATGAAGTTAATATACTTAAGCGTTGTAACTAATCCACCGCGGGTAGATAGAAGTTTAATAATACTGGTTTGGTTTATTATAATATAACGATAATAAATTATTTGTAAACTATAAATGCAGGTAACAAATATTTCATAAACTTGCACCGATATTATGATTCGACTGAAACTTTTTAGGGGTCTATATAGATACACTCCACTAAGGAGTGCCATCCTTCTCTGGACCCGTTAGTCGGAGTACTGACTGACGGAATTCGATAAGGGATTCATAACGACGTACATCGTAGTATAAACGTATATGTTCGCGGTGGTTAATAAATTCGAGGACCGTATAAATTAATTTACGAATTTGGCCAAAGCGTGATAATATTACGTTACGTATCCACTCGCTCGCTCGTGGATTAAATATTACATTATCTCTACTCATATAAAATATACGTAACGCGATTTCTTACAACCGCTGCAACGGTGGACGTTTCGTATACGTTTGCCGAGTAAAAAATGTCTGAATTATTTATGACGTAGAATTCGTTTACTAGCGGTTATACTTTGTTCGCGCATAGCCAACATTTGCTACATTTAATAATATTAAGTGAACCCCGTTTTGGCGTACTTGTATATATTATGCATACACAACACTATAATATATCGGCCATAAGTAGGTATAATATAGTGATGATAACAAGTTATTACGATAATAATAATAATAATAATAATAATTTATCAGACTTTCGTACGCACCGATATGTTGACTTAATTGGGTAAGGCAGAATGCACTCGAAACAGAAAAGGGTATTGTTCAAACTACACTCGTTCCAAGCATTATTACTCAAAACTTATTTATTATTTACAAATATTAACTGATAGTGACACTTGGAAAAATAACTTACACTGTAAATAATTTAAGTTTATTGTATTTATTATAATTAAACATAATATTGTATATCAAATAATATTAATAAATAAAATAAGTTAATTTGATCAAAATTTACAAACAACAATAAAAAATAATTCTTTTTTAAAAATTAATAGCTATACAATTTAAATTCTATATATTCAATATTGTTATAAATTTCAAAATAATAATGAACAAATATATATTAACGTTGTTTATTTTTAAATTGGTTTTGTTATTATTGTAACAATAACTAAAATTAATACTTCTAAGTTTTATAGAATGATTGGATCAAAAAAAAAATCAGATGTTACTTTTTTTTTTTTTGAACTCTAGCGTAATAATTTGAACATTTTAGTTTAGGTAAGGATTGCAGCTTAAAAATCCCTGTTGTATTGTTCAATTCAGTTTTACAACTGGGCGGTGGTAAGGTTAGATTAGGTGTAATAATTTTGACCAAAAACTTAATAATTCGTCTGAGTGACTATCATTAATTAAATTGTTTGGATAAGTAAAATTATGAATATCAGTGTTAGAGATATGCACTTTGATGCGTATGAAATTTTATTTTATACATTTTCGACTTAGCACAACTTTATTACAAAATTATTATTTCAATATATTTTTGAAGTTACGTTCCATTGTTAAATAATAATTATATAAATATTAAGTATGTGATTTTTATCATTCTTATTTTTTAAATCAAGGTTATATATTACTATAAAGTATTTATATTAGTAATAGATATTTTTTTTTATTATAAAGAAAAAAGCCTCGACTACATAGGCCATTAGCCGTAATTTAAGATTATAAAATGTTTTATACATTGTAGATATATAGTACGTAAAAATATGGATTGATAAAGAAAGGGACAATGTCACAAAAAAAAATAAAAATAAATATATATATTATTAACAAACTTAAAATTATTTAAATTTTTGGTTAAATGGTTTTATGTAAATTGTTGTCTCTTATAAAACTAAATATACTGTTAATATTTAGAGGTTCATTTTTGAGACATTTGGAGATACAACTTGGAATGTTGTGTTTAGTTCTTACTTCATTAAATTGGTGACATTCTAATAGTAGATGTTTGATGGAGATTTCAAATCCGCAGGTGATGCAAGGTTCTGGGTCTGTTTTGTCCATGAGGTGTTTGTACCGTTTGTGGATATGCCAGGAGTGTCCAATCCTTCAACGAGTTAGAATTACTTCTTGTTATCTTGTTATATTAATTGGATTAATCCATCTATTGGTGATAGATTTAATCTATCTTAGTTTGTTGTCCCTCAGTAAATGCCATTCCTTACGTCATAAGTTTGTAATGATATTTTTAACTTCTCTTTTAAGTTCATCTTTAGAAAGAAAGTTCAATATTTCGATGGTTTGATCACTGGTTGCTTGTTTTGCCATCATGTCTGTTCTTTCGTTCCCTACATTTTCGGTATGACTAGGAATCCATGTTAGTTTTATACGTTTGTTAGTACTGTTGAGAAGATTAATAATATTATTGGTTATTTCGTTATTTTTATGGGGTTTTTTGATATTTGTTAGTGTACTCAGAGAGTCAGTTAGTATGTTGAAGATATTGTTAAGCATTTCCTTGATTATTTGCATTGCTTTTTGGATCGCTAAGACTTCTGCGGTAAATATGCTATTTAGGGCAGGTAATCTAAATTTGTATACTGAACTATTGATTATTATTGCGAATGCAATGCTGTTTTTGGTTTTGGACACGTCAGTAAAAACTAATACTTGTAATATTTATCTATGAACCTATTCGTACTTATTCCCCAAATTTTAGATATATACAATTCGATTTTAGTTTCTAAGTTCAAATTAGTGTCAGATGTTTGTTCGGCGATGTTAACTATCATATAAATACGTACAATTCAACGCACCTACGAACTCATGTACAGCTGGTACCCACCCAATGTAATCGCGCCAAGCCATAATAAATTATACCTACGAACATGGATAATCGATAGATCTTACAGTATTCGTCAATTAGCATGTCAACGTTACGACGTTATTCCAAACACGTGCCGAACGTTTGAAATCGACACCAAACACCATATGTCCGCATTAACGAACCGTATTGGCCAAAAGATAATATTATGTAAAACCGTTTAACATTAATCGTCGGCTGGACACATTATTGTTATTGTTTAACCGTCGCTCGTTCAAATTGTGTTCACGTACCAATATAGTATATATATAACATTTGATAGAAAAACGAGTCACGGTCTATCGGTGTCCATCGATTCAATTTTCTAAATGCCGCACGACCACGACGATACTTCGACATTGTCATATAGGTATGTTGTAGGTATATTTAAAATCAATCGATCGACCTAATGGCTTATATTTTAGACGAAAATTTAATTGGCAGGATACAATCGAGTTTTAGATTCACTATTCGATTATTAATTTGAATAAAAAAATTTAAAATAAATTTTGAAAAACGATAATTGCATAATCTTAATAAATAAAAACTAAAATTTATTGAAAATAATAATTACTATTAGGTAGGTAACAACATTTTGTACCGATTAATTTAATTATCAGAAATGTAATTTCAATTACATTTTAATGAGCACCGTAATGATATTTTGTACGTGGAGTTTGCTTTTTTTTTTAAAGTTTTAAAACACAATTAATACCTGGATGGTAACTGAGAAACACCGCTGATAATTATTTAGCGATAAAAAAAAAAAATCTGTGTTAAAACTACTTTCATCATATAAATATATATATGAAAAAAACATAAATAAATATATATATACATATAGGTTATGTACCCACAGAAACGCCATTATTCATAATAATAACAATAATAATAATAATAATAATAATAATAAAATTATTTAATAATTAAAGAGACGACGGAAAAACTGTGTAGGTGGTAACGAATTAAAGCGAAATTAAGTTGTACAACGTTTCACATTGCTATTACTTACTGAACATTGTAGGTATATTCTATAAGTTTCAAAGTAATAATTTGATTACACTAAACGACATAATTTTTGACATAATTTATTCAATCACAATGGAAAATATTATGTTTTCTTTATAGAAATTTACAGTTTATACTCCCGTTAATTATATTATGCTGGCGTAATAATAATAATAATAATAATAAAATAAAAAAAAAAAAAAATAAATTTTAACCTAATTACTAATCATTATACGCGTCACAAAATGTGAACTATGTGTTGTATAGGTAAATAATAGTAAAAATATGGGCTTAAAAAAATTATATTTACAATAAATAAATAAATTTATTTTTTAGTTAATTCGTATCAAAAATCTGATCAAGAACAGATAATTAATTTAATACCTTAATATATTTTATAAACATCCACGAAAATAAAACATGTTTTTAATGTACAATAAATCTGAAAAGTCATTCATTTAAATAATTACGTTACGTGTATTTAAAGATAATAATATAATTAATAATGTTAAGTAAGAATAATAGTGAAATACGTCTTAAGTCATTGAAGATACATCAAACTCTATAATTTATTGCAACAAAAACATTATTAATAATAATAATATATAGGCACATGATACTTTTGAGTATTTTGTAAATGTTTGTAATGGATTGTGTTTAAGTCCTTAATGGAATTTCAGTGTCGAAAGTCAAATTTTAATTCAGTGTATTGAATTAGCATTTATATGTTCATACAAAATCATGTGGTTATTATTTTATATTATACGTACAATGCAATATCGATTTTAATTTAATCATTAGTATGATAAAACACTCGCAATTACACACAGATTTTGTATCCCCATAATATTATATAATCAATAATTTCATAATATAATTAATTGCAATGATTTAGTTACCAGTTTTAAATATAACCGTTGATTTTAAATTATCATCAATATATATATTATATTGTGAACTATAGGCACGATTTGAAGAGCTATTTAATTTAGACTATATATTATAATATATCATACATATGTATAATTTATTATTTTATGTACAAACTTATCTTTATTTACAATTTATTATTATAAAACATAGTAGTGAAGTATAAAACGTAACTCTGAGCTTATTTTAAAATTATTGGAAGATATAATGTATACATAATATACTATTACAGTGGTCCCTCAATTTTCATTTTTTTATTATTTAAAAATTTACCAGTTTCAATAAATAAGGTTATTAGCCATCATTTTCTACATAACGTGTTGAATATAATATTTCATTAATATTTACAACAAATAATTGGTGTATGTTTGTATTATATGTTGATTAAGCTAATGTTTGTTAGTTGGATTGCATTTTGAGATGAACTTGATGGTTTTTGAAGTTTGGTTTCCATTGAGAATTTTTTTAACGTTGGATGGAAGACTAAGCATTGCACTTTTGGTTCGTATATGGGGTATTCCTCAAACAGTTGTTTTATAGTAATGCGTTTTTGACATTTATTATTCCTTATTAAAAAGGAATATGTAGCCAAAGTGTGTCTGATTTTAATTCTGGTGATATCAGCTCAATTCCAAAAGAATATACGATTATTTTATTGAATTTTTGATTGATTTGAGCTTATGGATAGATGCTATGGTACGAAGTTCCAGTAGCATTGCCATGGCAATATAGTTTTACTTTTAATTCATGTGAATATATTGTCATTGGGAGATATTTTTTCAATAGTGTTTTTGTGTATATTTTCAATCGTTAAAAAGGCTGTTTCTTCATAAATTTCATTTTATTTTTTACACACATGTTCAATGTTTCTATGTGTGTCAATTAATTCGGATTGGGTTGTTTGGGTAATTTCATTTTTAGGCCACAAGCTTTTTAGTGATGTTAGAACGCTGAAGAAGTTACTGATAATTATTAATATGTTGATTGTTTGGAATGAATTTTCTAGTTTAATTCCTTTAAATATTGCATCATTTTTTGCAGTGAATATGTTTTTTGACGACGCAAAAAGTTTGTTTTGAATGGTTATTTGATTGTGGACTATTGTAAAATCTACTTTATGTCTCAAAGGCATCTTTATAGATTTGAGTGTGGTTAGGGAATGGAAATTGAATACTTACTATGAAATGTGATATCATTATCTTGTGGCTTATTTTGTTTTTGTTGACAGTTTTAAACTCCATAACCATGGTGGTTATTTTTTGAAAGATAATTTTTTCTTCGATTAAGATATGAATATTCATTTTATAACAAATTTGAAATAAATTAATTAATGTTAGTTTTTTAATGATATTATGATCGATATTTCAGTTTTTTTTTTTTTTTTATATTAGAAATAAATAATCTATACAAGTTATGCACAATAAGTTTATGTGTTAAGAGAAGACAGGACATGAAAAATTGATTAAGAAGCCGCCCACTGGCAACACTTAGCATGAATTATTTATATATATTTTTTTTTGTTTTTGTTTATTTTTTTTTTTAATTATTGATGGTTGGAATTATATATATGTATATATTTTAAATTGGTAATTGTAGGTCATGACACCATTTCCTTTTTAGCCTACGTCTTGGATTACCTGGGAGAGTTAGAGAGGAGAGGTTTTTAATAAGAGAATTTTGATGGGATAAAAGTCGCATGCGGAAGCGCAAGTAAAAGAATTGGGCTTCTTCATTGATGGTTTTCATGTAAAAGTCGTTATGTAATGTTAGGTTTGAGACATACGGCGGTACATTGGAGAGTCGGCGAAGAGCAAGATTTTGGAATACTTGGATTTTATTGGTATTAGATTTTTTGCTGAGCCCCAGAGCTGTATGCCAATTTTTATTTTTAAATAAAACTATATGACCTATATAATATTTTATGATATTGTTTTGATTTTCATGTAATATACCCCTCGAATATTAGCATAGAACAAATAATTATAAATATTTATAATATCATACATTTTAGGGTATTTTTAGAGCTTATGAAAAATAAAAATATTTAATAATATTATAAAAAATAACTTTACTCCATGGAACAAGCATTTCTGTGTATTATTTTATTGAAGTTTATTGATACATAATTAATAGGAACTATTCATATATACATTTATTATATGACTTACAATGAAATTTGAGTTTGCTTGCTGATACAGTATGCATTCAATTTACTGGCAATTTTAACGATATTTACATTTTACAATTAAATTCGGAACGAATGTAGTTTTTTTTTTTTTTTTTTAAATATTTAATTTCAAAACTACGTAATCTTTATTTTAAACATAAATGTATAAAGGACGTGTTACGATAAAAAGAAAGTTAAAGAATTTTATAGCGTGAAACTTTATAATCTCCTTACAAATGAAATTTTTCCAAGACAGAATATAGTTTGTATATTATGCTTTATATTTATAATATTCCATGTCATTATTATAAATATCGTCCCAACTATATACGAAATAAAAGTGAAATTGTTTAAAGTTCTTTGAAGGCTGACAAACTTTTTAAAGTTAATAACGCTCAAAAGATATATTAGCGTTTACTTTTAAATTTGAATATTAAACTTGATTATAGGTTTAAGTCCAATAATTTTATACTATAAATTAAAATATAAAAATTATTTTCAGATTAAGTTACGAATTTAAATACATTTTGATTATTTTAATTCAGTCATTACAAGATAGAGCTAGGTAATTAGTAGCTGTATCATGATGTAGGGCCCAGACTAAAATTTTTTTTTATCACAATAACGCACTTAAAAAATATTTTAAGATTATTTTAATTTTCTTTTTTTATTACAAACATTAATCAATTGCATTGTTTTAGTATAAAGACGTTTAATGTTTGAAATACTCGTGAAAAATGTTGTATTAAATTTTCTAAAATTTAGATACAAAAAAAAAAGTTTAAATGAAATTAGTTTATAATTTTTTGTAATTATGACAAAATTTATCACAAAAAGTGTACCTATGTATTTTTAATATTTTAAAACAGATATAATAAGGTATAAGATTAATTTTTTTTGAAATCTTGTATTAAATTTTCAAAAATGTCTACTCAACAAATTTTTAATCGACATTTATACAGAAAAAAAAATTGTAAATTTCTTATATCTATAAAAAGCTTTAAAATAATCAACATGTTATGATAATTTTACCCTGAATAAAAAATGATAATATAAACATTTGGTGAAAATTTCAAGTATCTAAAATTTTTTTCAGGTTACATTAAAAGAATAATATAAATTTCTTACAAAAATTATTAATACTTTGTATAATCATTTTAATCTAGGTTAGGTGAACACTGAGAATGAAGAGATATTTCATAAATTTAACAATAGTCATATATGATTTCGAAACGCGTATATCGTAAATAAAAATAGAAAAAGAAACTGGTTAATAATGTCAAAAAATAAATAAAATGTTGTTAATTGCCAATTTTACATTGATAGTATTTAAAAGCCATTTAAAATATATTTTATAGAATAATTTTATTTATCCAAAGAAATACGCATGGTGATAGACGACAGTAATTAAACAATAAAAAATAAAACATGCAAAAAAACAATTTTATATCGGGATTACAAAAAATAAAAAGTATATTCATAATTACAAGGTTTGCTCAAAATGCGGATTTAAGAGGCTAAAAAGAAGTTTTTATTTTTTTACCAGTATTCAATATTATACTGAATAATTTATAATTTGTTTCACGGTTTTTGAAACAAGATTTGTACAATTATAAACTATGTTATATCGTAAGTTCCTGTGAAATAAAAATATCAAATATTAAACATACGAACATATTATACTTTAAGGATTGGCTTAATATTAATAAATCTATAGCTGAGGTTTAATAGATTTATTCATAACTTCAATAAAACACTATAAATAAAGCGGAGTAAATCATAATTAATATGAACGAGATATGACATAAAACTTAATTGAAATATAAACATATTATTATTATATTGTAGTCAAATAAACGAGTTTTGATTGCATATTATGTTTTATCAACACGTGAATACATTTATTATCATGAATAATATTGTACTTATATTTACACAGAAGCAACATTATTATTAACTAAATGACCATAAACAGTAAATATACTGTTTTCTACTGTCCACGTAGTAGGTGCATAGCTAAATAAGAATAATAACGATATAAGATTTTTTTTGAATCGAAGTATAATTAATTTAGGTGGTACAAATGAAATTTTTTTTTTCGCCAGGTTAATCGTCTTCAGTGTGTTTAGGATTTTCGGAGTACAATTGTTGTGAATACAAGTTTTTAAGTTTAATCAATGATTAAATAAAATAGTAAATTGCTAAATGAAGTAAAAGAACGAAAACTAAAGAGATGAATTTTGAAAATGAGTTATAATAATAAATAATAATAATAATAATAAAAAATAATAATAATAATAACCCACGCTCTTTGGCAGCTGCTATTATATTTATAGTAGCAAAACACCCGGAGATAAGTTTAATAATGTAACTTATGGTGGCAGTCTATATACATATACACAGTATATGCACTACATAGTTTGGAAGTCGCCTGTAAGGGACACAGAGGGGTGCAGTGGAAGGGGGGATTGTGACTAAGAGAGTAAGCCTGCGTCGGTAATATCCGGAAAATGAAAAGTGACAAAAATATTATATTATAAAATATAATATAATAATGCACATATATAAATGCCAAAAGATCTAACTACCCTCCGATCTTGCTGAAATGAAACGAATTCCTTTTACAGTTATTATCATTTTCCGTCTTTAACCTTTAATTTATCGATATCGAAGCGTTACGGGTAAGTTGATCAAGAGTAGCGGAAGAAATTAAAAATTAATTACATTTTGCCGTAAACTAGAAATACTATACAAACGTATCACATGATAAATACACATTTTGAATTTCACACAGAAGAAATTATATAAAAAAAAAAAAAAAAAAAAAAAAAAAAAACACACAATTTAAAATATATCAAAAATTATGTACATATAAGTGTGTGGGGGAAGGGCAGTGAAAGAGTGACCGCATATAAACCTAATTATTACATAGTTGATGGGGCATCACATTGAAATTTTCGAAATTGTTTTGGTAAATATTTAACTTATGCTTGGAAACTGAATTTATTTTTGAGGGGTGGAAATGATCAGGAAATTTTAGAAAATTTCATGTGAATACTAAAATGTAAATTATTAATAAATACAATAGTGTATACCTTGTGTTGTAATATGATAATATTGTCATACAGTATGCTAGATTGCCTATCCAAGACGCCGCGGCAATATGATTTTTGTATTAATAAATTAAAGTGCATAAAAAATGCATGAATAATTAGATATTATGCAAATTATTAACGATTCGAATAAGCAATAATAATAAAAAAAAAACTGTGTCAATCCACACACTGAATATAGTTAACTAAGTTGACACAGAGTTAAGCGTTATTTTGTATTATAATAGGGTATTTTAAAATACAAAAGTATGAAAAAGAATAAATTAATAAAAAAAAGTACACAAATCCGATGTTTTTAATTAAAAGATATCTATATTGTTTTAAACGCACGTATATATTTATATATTTTCACTATGATAAATCGTGATACATTAAAAAAAAAAAAAAGATATTCTAAATTTTTTGATTTTGGATTTATATTTAAAATAAAATATAATTAATCTTGTATTAAATGTTGAGTATTCAAATTGTTCTTTTTTAAAAAAAAAAAAACCTTTTAACTATGCAAATACATTACAGTTTTATAGAATAAATACAATATCAACTGCGTAAATACGATTTAATATTTTTTAAATTAACACGACTTGACTATAAAATATTAAAATAATATTAAATCTACAAAAATATCCAAGTAAAGCTAGTGGGAATTTGTAAAATAATAATAATAAAAAAAAATGTTCTTATAACACGGGTTTTGTCACTTCTACCCACTTAAAATGTTTCACAATTCCCACGTAAGGTTTTAAAAAACTGAAAAAAAAATAAATATGATTTTCACGTAGAAATATCGTTGTACGTTTTTACAACGACTATTGTACCTACTTAATTGTAATAATAATGCTTCGCGTAGATAAATAAATCGTAAATATAACAATATGGTGTAGATATATGGAATACACTTAAAATGTAACCAAATGCCATATCGATCCGGCTGATAACGATTTGAACTAAGTCATGTGTGTATAGTTCAACCGTATTGCGCCACGGCACTGTAAAACTATCTTCGGTGATTTCGAAAAGTAAAAATCAATGATCGCGATGTTAACCGAAAAACGCTACACGCCGAATGGATGCAACAACACACGGCCAACACACCAACACATTAACGTATTATTATCGTCGTGATCAAGGGATTAGGCATGCGTGTGATAGCAATAATATTATATTCGACTGCGAATCGAGACCAAGTTAAGAATAAAGCTAGAAGCTGACAATACAACACTTATATGCACGACATCGGCAGTAGTAATATCGGTTTCGTCATAGTCGTCGAGCAGAAAAGCCTTTGGGTGCAATCGTATAATAAATGTAGTATAATATACGTAGTTATTGCGAGAGTTAGGAAAACGCCGTCGCAACAACGCGATATTATATATTACTCGTTTGTTGTATACTTTACAATTTTTATGCAAGTGCGCCAAGCAACATCTCGTCATAATAATAATAATAACAATAATAATATAAATTTATTGGGGAATAAAATTTCTTTATAAAAAGCGTTGACGTGTAGTGTATCGTATGTGTGCATAGTATAAGTAAGTATATAATGTTAAAGATGTGTTTTCGTCGAGTGTCGGATTACAGACAGATTTTTGCATCTTGCGATCCGGCTACGGAAACAGTATAAAGGTGATACATAAATGATGACGTTATTATTCAATAAATAATAAAACTATTTATTTTTTTATTTTTTTTTTTTATTTTTTGGTTGTGAGGGACATCATCATAGCATTGAAATAAATTTGTTTTTTTGACTATAGATTGACGTGTACCTACACAACAATCACCTAACTGAGACATTATAATATACACACGTAGGTACATTGAAACGAATCGTACTGTATTTTGAGATTGTTCATTTCCGAAAAATCTGTCAACTCACTCTACATGTATCATGATATTTGGATCTACTACTAGTTATAATAATGTAACGAAGAACACTACAAAAGGCTAATCAAAAATAAATAATTATGTAGATAAATAGTATTAATTATTCATTCATTCCAATCTCTCCGATATAAAATGTTAAATATTATGATTTGTTTGTACAATAACAGTACGACAGATAAAACGTACACCTACGTCCCGAGTGTAATATAATAATAATTTACTTGGAACATATAAATAACACGAATTCCATCAAACACGTCTGATAAAATATTTAGAGTATTCACCGTATTATCGATGTGCCTGCCACGCGTTGTAAAATAATACCTATATAAGTTTCATACGAAACAATAATTATTATTATCGTATTGTTTCCTCCATTACAGCTCAACTTAGTATCAAATAATATCGACTTAATATTGTTTCCTGACTCTTTGAAAATAAATATATACCACATGATATGATCAGTTTATATAGAATTCATTATTTTATCACAAATCGGGCAACAATTACTGGAAAAAAACAGAATATCATAAAATACTATTTCTTCAACGTTTAATAACGTGTATAGCTATTTTTCATTTTTCACGTGAGTATAGTCGATGTTTGTTTTAAAAGAAAAACAGAATCAATACGTATAATACAGGAGTGGCTCGATTCCATACTATTCATACTAGAAGGTAGCACGTGAGTACGTTACATATATTTTAACTAGAAAATAATAGTATTTTATTGTTAAATCTTGTACCTAAAGAAAAATGCTTTGTTATTTCTAAATAGTATTATAAAATTATGAAAGTTCGGAAATCTTAAAAGGACGTCGCACCCGCATTTATTATTTTCATTTAACGCGTATGACATTGTAAATTGTTGTTCGCTAGTTTCAATAGCGTGCTTTTAGTTTTGATATTGGAGTGAATTAAGGAGAATTATTGAGGAGCATTTTGAAATATTTATATTTTTAATACTCATAACTCACTGAAAATTAAAATATCGTAAAAAACTAACGAGAGAACACAGATAATTTTCTTGCCTAAAAGTTTGATAATAGGTCAATTCACTCTAATATAAAAACTAAAAGCACACTATTAAAACTAGTGAACGGAAATTTACTATGCCGTACGTGTGTAAGACGGAGACAACACATGTAGGTGTGACGTCTTCTTAAATAGAAATATGTTTGACTGTAAAAAGTAGCTCGATTTATGAACACTCAGAATTCACATTGATATAATATACATTTTTTAAATCTATTTTTCATGATAAATGTTTCCAAATTTAAACCAACAATTTAATATATAGATAAAACTAGTGCTGCTTGTATTTCATTAAATCTTATAAAAGAAACACTCCTATAAATAAACAGAAATAAATATAAACAAAAATTACAAAAAATATCAGGTAGCCGGTTGGAAAATTTTGTAAATTTAAAAATATTTGTAAATCCTTTAAGTTTATAAATGTTTCTATTAATTTTCAGGAAATCAATTCGGATAGATATCTATGAATATACTAATGGTGCCAGAAATTTTCTAAAAACTTTATTTACAAAATGTTGGCATGTGACTTAAAAAAGGTTAGCCAACCCCGAGTCTTATTAAATAATGTCAACGATGTAGTCAACTGGTTTGAGACAAAATAATCTTCTTACATAACCGGTTATGAATCAACGAAATAGTGACAGATTGTAAACAATAAGTTATGTAGGATATTGAAACATCGTAAAATAATATCCTACATACATGCATAATTATAAAAAATCAACCAGTCGTCAAGAAACACAAACGAATGTATATTACAATATTATATGTAGTGTGTGTTTTTTGTCTCTCGTTTCATTTTTTTTTCCGAACAAACAATATTGTTACAAGAAAAAAATGTTGAATATTTATATATCAAAGCAAACCGAGTTTTTAAAATAGTGAAAATATGGTTAAGCTATAAAATTTTAGTATTTGACTTAAAAAAAAACTAAAGACATTGTTTTTAGTATACAAAATTAAATCGTCAAAAAGTAGTCTTTAAATAATAAAATTGATCATTTATAACTGTGTGTGTCAAAATAAATTATGAATTTTATTTTTGTACCTATATTACTTACTAACTATTGACAAAGTTGATAATATAAGATATTTAGACTTAGAAGACTCATCTTAATACTAATCAAATTAATATAGAACCCAATTTAATTAATCTTATCAAATACATTCCAATATTGCAATGTTTTTTTACGCGTGACTGAATTAATTATCCATCAAGCGATGGAAATGACAAAATCCAAAAAAAAAAACAAGCATCAATTCAATTATTTTTTGATAAAAAATAATTGTTTCATACATAATACGTAATGTCAATAATAGCTTTTTTTTACATAACATGTAATGTATAAGCAGCTATGCATGTACGTTTGTATACTTATATAGTGTGCTTTTTACACTAAAATTAAATAATTAAATGATAGATTTCTCTCGTAGAAATATGTACAATATTTTCATTAAATAGGTAAAATTTTACCTAATTGAACACCTGTCTTTACAGACACTTTTGATAGTTCCATGAATGTTCGTTATATTATACAGATTTCACAGTACATATCTAATCTAGACAGTTGTTAATGTGATTATATTTATATAGGTTGTTAAAAAATGGTTTACAAATATTTGCTTATATAAAGATTATATTCATACTTGTGAGTTTAATCATAATACTAAATAGAAAAAATACTAATGTAATTAAAACAAACTGCTCAAGTCTTTTAGCATTAAAGATTTACATAACTAATTATGTAAGTATATACATATTAATTTTATCAGATTTAACAATTATCACTAAAGTTTAAAAAAAAAAGTTTAGATAAATCAATATGATATTTAAATCTGTTTTTTTTTTTAATTTTATTTAATTAGTAGAAGAACAATTTTTAGACTTATTGAAATGTATTTATTTATTTATTTATTTTGATTTGTTTCAATTTTAATGTATGTTATAGATAATTTAATAATTACACCATACTTTTTTTTATACATAAAAAACACCTCATTTCACCTCCACCATAAAATGGTGATAAGAATGATAATACTCGTGTAAAAATTCGATGCTTGTGAACTTTTTTTTTTAAAATATATCAAAGTAAAATATACTTATACAGTGAAGAAAAATTAATACATAATTAGTTAGCTATATATGTTATATATTTTGTATATAATATACGGTAGTAATGTTATGTGTCCATTTTTTGCACTCGTTACCGTTGCCGTTTTCAAGTACAACAGTTGTCCGCTCTTTTATTTAATTTTTATGTTTTCATTTGTTTCCCCCTTATCTGGAGACACATAAATCGGTGTTGTTATATATTTTTATTTTTTTTTTTTTTTCACTTTTCAGCATCAACTACAAATGTTATTATTTATTAACTTTACATAAATATTTATGTTTTATATTATGTACAATCATACGTTTCATTTTTTTTTTTTTTATATACCTAAGAAATGATGTCTTAGTTTTTTTTTGAAAATGAACCATTTGTTTCATTTAGATAGTCTGGATGTTAAATTAATATCTAGTTTCGTTAAATTTGGACAGTAGACGAAGATGTATTTGATGGAGTTGTTTGTGTTACATGTAAGACATAAGGGTGGATCTGTCATTGCCATAAGGTGTCCTGTGTGAATTTAGTGTGGTCAGTTCTGAGTTGATTAAGAATCACCTATTTTTCTGTTAAAGTCTATGTAGTTCGGTCAGAGTTCAACATAATATTTGATTATTCTTTAATTTATTTTTTGTGGTTATGTGTCATTATGTGTTCCACAGATATATGCAGTATTTTTTAATATCTCTTCGTATGTCTATATAAAGAAAGTAAAAAAAAAAAGCATAAATTATTGTTATGATTGTTTATTGAATTTTTAGCTGCTTTATCTGCTTCCTCGTTTTCCTTTATGCTACTGTGTCCTAGCGCTCATATGAATTTTATATCTTTATTTTATTTTGAGAGAAAGTTTTTAATAGTATTTTTGATTTTAGATTATATAAGGCATTAAGTGAATTGGGGAATATATTTATTTTGATATAATTGATCTCTAAAGTTGATTGGGTTTCTGTAAGTAGTGCTAGATATTCTGCTGTATAAATACTACTTTAATTATATATAAAGTTGAAAATATTAAATTTTTTTTTTAATGGACTGCTGTAAGTCCTATATCAATATCAGTTTCAAATTTATAAGTGTAAATTTAAAAACTTGTATTCAAACTGTGTATTAATTCATTGAATACATTTTTATTAATAGTACTTTATGTATTTTTTATCAAGTATCCTTTTAAATTAGTATCAACTTGATAGTTAGGTTGTTTCCAAAGAGCTTTTAGATTGTTTTCACGTTGGAATATTTCATAATTCATATGATATTTAAGTCCATCATCTATTTCTGTAATCTTAGAGCTAATAGTTTTTTAGTTTTAAATATATTTCATATATAGTTGAAAACAAATTTATTTGAATACAGCGTAGATGAATTTTCTGGAATAGATATACTACGAGCTACATAATTGAGTAGGAACTTCATTTTACACGAATTAGACGAGGTTTTTCCCATAAAGGATAGAAAATTGACTAATGGGCTACTTTTAAATGCAAAAATTACAATTTATGTTGTTATTATTATTATTTATTATCATTTATATTATAAAAGGCATGTAAAATATACACGACATATTATTATAAATACTACATCGAGAATGATAAGCTCCACGATCTTATGTGAAGACAGCATTTTACCACAAATTATAAATTGTTTTACATAGTTTTTTAAATTTTCAAAATATAAATAATTTATTGAAATAGAGGTTGTCCATAAAAATAGAGAATATCAAATTTACCTACTTGTGTATATAATTTATATCCTTTATTATGGCATTGCATTGATTTTCGGATTTCCTTAATATACCGATTTTTAAGATCATATTTTAAGATTCTTGATATTTGTTGTACTACTCAAGGGATTTGAAAAACAGAATTTTTTTCACACTTCTATATAGGACAAAAATATTAATAGCTCGAAATTTTGGTATTTAATTTCAAAAACCATAATTTGGAAAAGTCAATTCGTAATAAAATATAATATGTGTTTCAAATAAAATAGAATTTATAAGAATAATAATGGTTAGTAATGAGCATACTTAATATATCACCTTGTATATAACGGACCAGGTTCTAAAAAAACTATTACCTATCTCTCAGTCTGTAGTAAGTCAGCGTAGACTTTTAAGTCTGACACTAATATTTTCTACTTAGTCACGTGACGATTTACTAAAATTCGTAATAACAACGCACAAATGATGCAACAATATTGCGATGAAAACAGTATACCTATGCGTGAACACGGGTGCAGTGTGTTATCGAATACTATTATAATGAGTGAATCGTCGCCGTTCAATCATCCACGCAGACGATAATAATAATGATATTATTATGTTCAAACCGGAACAATGCCTACAGAAGACTGAAATTACTGCAAACATATTAATATTATTATTAAAACCGCTGCAAGCGTCGCCTATATCTTTTGCAGAGTGTATGTAGACAACAACAGCAGTCGCGGTTACCAATCATATTATGTACGCGACAACTCGACGGCTCCATTATGTTAATTTTATTAGTGCAATTTTTTCTATTTTTAATTACAATCCCGCATGGATTTTGTAATATACTTTTAATTAAAAATCTTTATATATTATTATACGGATCTGTCTTTGAAACGGTTCACTTTTCGACGGTAGATGTATCTAAAACATCAAATCAACCTTCAATGAGCATATGATTAACGTCATAAACGCACATATTATAAATACTTAAATTTTTGCTAGATTCTGGATACTTAAATAATATGAAATGTCGTAGCGGTGTTCATAAGTCCTATGCTAAACGCAGCGAATCAACTCACATTTTAACGTAGAACAACAAAGCACAGTACGATCAATATTGCACCTACGCCATATGGTGTATAAGCGATTCAAGACATGGTCCACGTTATGCCATTTTTTTTCTAGTAATAAAAATAAATTGAACCAATTTTTGAAATATGTGTCACCCTCACCCGTAAAACACCAGTGTAAAGCAATTATTTTTTCGACATAACTCTTGTATTTCTTTCAGTTCATCTAAAATCACATTTTTCGATGAAAGTTTATTTTATGTACGGTCGTTTATCACATCGTTATCATACATAAAACATCATATATAAAATATAATAAATATAACTTAGGAGCTCTTTTTTCATGAGTTTGCCTGGTCGAACACCTAGAAGTCAAATCACTCCACCCCTCTTTGGCCTTCTCTTTTACAACTTAAAATTTAATAACTATATTTTAAAATAAAATAAAAGTATATTGTTATTTGGTTTAAACAAAATCAACAATATTATTTTTGTTGATAGATTTATTTTATGAACTGAATTTCCGAGCTAAATAAATGTGTTGTTAAAATTATATACATACATGCATTTTTATTTGGTATTTTGATTTTTACGGAGAGATATAGATTATTATTTATAAAATAAATGAAATTTCACTTTGGATATTTCTTTTATATGATTTTTACACTAAAATGTCATTACTTTTTATTCTTATTCTTATCGAAATTATATTGATTAAGTTAAAAAGTTATTTAAAGTTATATTTATATATCATATTGTTTAGTATAAAACATTAATGTTTATTAATACTTTAATACTATTCATGTTAATTTCCAACTAAAAAATAATATTTGGATATTATGTTTGTTTTTTTTTTTTTCAATATGTTTGGACTTTGAATTAAATATACCTATCTTATTTTAAATACCGTAAAAATACACTCAAATTTAAATTCCTAGGTTGTTGAAATATAAGTGTATTCATATTTTATATTATTATCGTTCAATGAAACAATTGTTTAAATTTAAATATATATTTTTAATTAAACTATATTATGTTTATAATAAATAATCGAAATAAATAATATTATCACAAGAAAAATATTTGAAATATTTTTAGTTTGAAAAATATTAATAATAAATAAGAGATTGGAAAATCTTGTGAATTCTGGTTCCATAAAATAATAATAATAATATATGATGTAGTGCACGTAAAAGAAAATACGAATAAAAACTATAAGACAAGAAATAAGTCAAGTAATACACTTACATACACACATATGAACATTAAATTACGAGTATATACTCTGTTAGCAGAAAGAAAAAGAAAAAAAAAGATTGATAAATATTTTGATAGCCAAGGCACGGAAAAGGATCAGTCGAAGCGATTGTCGATATTGACAGTGGACGTGTTATGTTTTACACGGTACTTCGCATTTTCGATATCAGCTGTTACCAGTGAAGTACTCAAATACACCTTCTTTTACGTGATTTGATTATTTCCATAGTATATATTATGTACATGTATATGTATATAAATAGTGTAGATTCTTCAAAAATAATAAAAGATGGAAATAAAACCGAACATATTTTTTATTATTTGTATATACATCTAGTAAAGCAATAAATATGCATAGTTGTCAGTCCATACTTCTTCCGACAAATGCTCTGAATAAAATTTAAAGCAATGATTAAATAAAATAAATCAATAAAAATTATTGTTAAAATAATAAGGCGTGATATTTCAATGCGTTTAATCGTGTCTATTTTCAATAATATAGTTATGAATATAGCAATTTGTTTCAATTATATATTATTAAATTATGTTGATATTTTCAATTATAATATATTGAATGCTGTGACTTAATTATTTTTCTTTATACATTATGGTGATTTTGAGTGCTGCAGAAAAAAATTATTTTTAGAATAACCTTCTCATAATCGCACACATATATTATATACATATATTTACATCGACGTTTATCGGAAGCTTCATAAGTCAAGAATATTCAATTATAAATGTTAACGAAAAATAAGTCTCTGACGAAATATCAAAACTAATTTAGTTATTTTATGAAGAAGGGGTAATTATTATTTTATACATATCCTCGTCAATTAAAAATGGAATTATGAACATTTAGAAATTACAAAAATTACAAGTTAAACAAATTATTTGAAACTAATTTTTAGAAGTGTGTTGTATAATTTATATGAAATGCATGTATGTATAAATATATGTATTTCGATAATACAGCAACGATAACACAGTATTATGCATATACCTATAAATAGTATTATGGTATAGTCTAGTGCTAAGCACCGAACCCTGATCAATTCTATCCCAATTGATCTAGATTAAAACATACGTTATAGCCTATTTCATATTTTCACCTGGATTTAAATACTAAATATGAAATTATGATTATTAATTTAAATTACATTATAATAATGTGTAATATGATTAAAATTGTTATTATTGATAACGTTATATCAAAAAAAAAAGTATTTTCCTATTATTTTATTAATATATATATATTTTTATAATATAAAAATAGTATCTACATGATCATCTGTTCATTAATTAAATATTTTAAACTTTAAATGTTACGTTACTAGTATCTAATGTGCCTTTAAAGGACAAGATATAGAAACTTCCTAGTTTTTAATTTTTAATTCTAGTTCATTTCTACTAATTAATGGATTGCGTCTAAGAATCCCGGATAAGACGGATTACACCTGAAATTCAGATAGGTAGTGTAATATTGTAATCCGCGTAACGGATTGATCAAAATAATGTTCAACTCTAATATTACTATTGTACAGTGACTAGTTCAGTATTTTCTAACAATAATAGCCAGTAGGTACATGAATATAAGTCGTAAGCCAATGTATATTGCAGTTTACAAATAAGATTTATTATTTTAATTTAAAACGTATAAAAATGAGAATTATTTATAAAACAATATTCTATTATATTATATATGTATATACATATAGGTAAATACTTAATTAATTATATCAAGTAAATAATAATATGAGTACCAAATCGTCGTTTATTATAGATACTTCTAATTACAATCTTCTTTTTTAATTATGTTAGTATCTAATGACATAACTTATACACCAAATATTTTATTAATTTTATGATTATTTTCTACGTGTCTTTTATTTCCAGGAATTAGGTCTAATATTTACTTAACCTGTACATCGAAAAAAAATGTCCCGCGTCGCCAAAATTCATAACAATTTATTAACTGACAAAAAATATAATGCATAATGCAATAAATTTTAATTATAATTACTACGAACTATTGCAATAGGATTTTTGATTCTGATGGTGATTAAAATCGATTTTCGAATAAAGTATTATACAATTAGTTAGCATGCTATCGAATTAAAATAACAACCGTACTTATAAGTGGCATTAACTGCATACAGTAGTCAAATTTACATGCGTCATGCAAATTTACTTTGGTAATTTTTTTATTTGATAGTTGTTTTAGTTATGTTTTATTTTTATTTTAAATGAGGATTTCGAAATTATTGTTAATTTAAGAAGATAGATAGGCCTGTGGTAAAGTTTTATCAGATTAATTTACACAGCATTGTATACAAGTCACATAATCCGTTTTATGGAAACTAGCAGAAAGTTAATCAATTCTACCTAAATATTTCGTTCCCAACCATAACGAGAAAAGCGAGAGATTAGTAGAAAAGTGAAATCGACAATATAACAATAATAATAATGACATCAGGTAGTTTAGAATAAATTATTATTATGTTAATGAATTCGACCCATTTTAACATTATGCAAATAAGCTGAAAATTAATAATAACAACGATAAAAACAATTTTTTTTTTATTTGCCAATAATATGATAAATATAATATCACATTAAAAAGATTAAACGCGTCTATTGGCGTTAAACAAATAATGCTAAATAATGTATAGATATATATTTGTGTGCAGTGAAAGTCATATAAGCTTTAAGACCAACAGAGGCCAGCCACGGCTACGCCGTGACAACAAAAGATCTTGTGGTCTTTTCTTTTTCCGTTCCTAATTAAACCACGTTTCTATTTTATGTGTAAAGTGTATCATATAAAAAATAAGATTTTTTTTTTAAATATACACCACGCAGTGTATTGTTTTAGAAGAAGAATTATGTTTTCACTGAAATCATGAATGTGAAATCGAATGAAAAATAACATTAATTTTATTAAAAATAAAAAATAAATAGCTTTTAATTGAGGTACTGTTATCTCACATTGTCTTCGTTATATTTTAAAAAGCAAGGACTACGGAATGATCCAATTTACATCCTGCACTACTTTTACGTTTTGTCTTTTGTATTTTTGAAAGAAAAAAAAACACTTATAAAATTTAATGTATTTAATACTGTAAACTAATATACATATATTAATAAAAAAACATCTATTCAAAATCAGATATATTATTCACTAACATCTTTTAGAAACGTAGGTACTTAGCTGCTGATTACAAAGTTAAAAATAAACGGCATTAAACAAATTTAAAAAACTGTAAAGACAACTATAATAAAAATCCAGTAAAAATTAGTACATTTGTTGAAAGAAAGTAATATTATAACTCGCTTATAAAATATATACTTCAAGCCTTATAAAACATGCACATTGTCTGAGGAAATCAGAGTTACTGTGTAAATGGATCAACTCGTATACTATAGATAGTAATAATTTTATGAACAACGATTATTAATTAATATCAAGCATGTTGTGAGTCCGTAAATCGTTCGAGCGTTGATAAATGGTCTAACGATTCCCAAAAAATACATAACACGATTTAGTCGGAATTGATTATACAGCCACATAGCCCAAAACGGCAAAACAATAAATAATTCTATACCAAAGTTACGTAGTTCGGCAAAGTTATTACGAGTTACTACGGTACATTTGGTACGGAATGCTTCTATGATAATACCACCGTTTTCCCGTCTAGAAAATATAATATGAATGTATGTGCGTGTGTGTGTGTGTGTGTGTGTGTGTGTGTGTGTGTGTGTGTGTGTG
>NW_020271429.1:413458-580768 GCF_002803265.2 Melanaphis sacchari | reverse complement strand
TGTGTGTGTGTGTGTGTGTGTGTGTGTGTGTGTGTGTGTGTGTGTGTCACTGATGATTTGTTTCTTTTTTCAGTTATATTATTGTCTTCGGCGATTTTACGTAATATTTTCGTACGATTGTCACAGTTGTTTTTTGTTTATTTTTTTTTTTTCAACCGGCACGTGCAGTGAACTCTATGGTACAATTCTCAAAAACGTCCATTAATAGTTTAACATGTTATCAGAAGACGTAACCCGGCGATTTTCAGACGACAGTCTATACGAAAAAAAAAACACGGCACTTTACTCACGACCGTCACGAAACCGAAGTGCAAAAGCTTTAAACGCGTGGCACAATAGCGATTTACGGTTTGTTATGCAAAGTACATATTTTTTCTAACCACTATTAAACAGTAAAGCAATATCACGGAGTGAGAGGGGAGAGGGAGCGATGAACAAAAATATACCTCCTAATCGTATACTTGCACGTAATATAATAATAATCTTATTAAAATGATAGAGAATTCATTTTTCTCGGTCTAATACGAATGTTAGGTAATTGGTTATGCGCGATTATGGCGTGATAGCCACAAATTCATGAATGATTTTGGTTTGTAAAAACTCTTGGGTGTATCGGATAAACGTTTATGGGGAGTAAGTAAAAAAAACTCGTTTGTTGTTGTGAGTAAAATGAAAAATTTGGCTAAGTATTTTTGGATTAAGCCAACACAGAACACGTCTAATGCATTTCGTGTATCAATCGTCGAGATGTCGGATATTTTAGTCTATCGGTGCAATCAATACAATATATTGAGTAGTAGGTACCCAATGAATATTATTATTTAATAAAGCAGTAAATGTCTGCGTACCGCCATCGTTTTGAATTACGAGTTTAATAGGCCTAGACGAGTTACCGGTATTATCCTAGAAAATCATGAAAGTGTTACATTTATCATATCAAGGTAATAGCAAAGTTTTAAATTACGTATTAAATATTCATGGTCTCGAAACACCTAATCAGGTGAATTATTATTTCAATAATATCAACATTGGCCATAGTTGATGTTTTTTTGCTAAAATGTACATTATGTACAAATTAATAAAAAGTCATAAATAGTTTATTTACCATACTTGATAATAAACATATTCACCCATAGTTTATTTCAACTTAATTTAAGTATACTCTGATTGCTATTGTAGTATTTAATTACCTGAAATAACCTTAATATTATAAAATCTGCAAATATATCAGTTACATTAGTTATAAATATATATTAAATTATTTCATATAATTAATAAAAATACATTTTTAATTTTTCTTTCGATTAAAATATCTTAAAATATGTGTAATATAATATTATCTAAAAAATAATTATTAAACGATTATTCATATTAAATTATGTAGAACTTGGAAAATAGATTTTTAGTTCTGCATAGTTTTTAACTGAAAATTATGTATTATGAAAAAAAAAATAAGTAAAAAAGTTTTAGTTCTTTTTTTTTAGGCCATTCACGTAGTTTAACTAAACGTTAGTTTAATTTTATGTAATACATACAAGAGAGTATGGAAAAATCAATAAATATTTGATTTTTTTTTTTTCAATAACTTGTCTCAGATTTGGTTAAGAATAATATGAGTTAATTTGGTCTTTAGAGTACCACATATTTCTCGATATAAATATTTGCATTTCACTATAAACTAATTTGTACAGTATACATAATTTAATTAGTCGTTTAACTTACATATTAAAATAGTACTTATCTACCTGTAATATTATTATATTGCAACATAACTAAACGAAACAAGTTAAATTATAATATTATATAATCAAGATATTTTATTTACTAAAATCAATTAATAATGTAAACTGTAAAGCAATTAAATATGTCCCGAATTTGATTGTATTTCAAAAAAAAAAAAATAAATAAATAAATAAATGTATATGTTTAAGTTATTATTATGTAAATCAATGAGTAAATATGTATATTTTTTCAATCATACGAGTCGAATACAAGTAAACTTATCAACTTTGAAGGCGGGATAGGTGTACGAGATCGGTGAAAAAAAACAGTAACAAAATAACTTCCGTTAATTTCCAGGCCCGATGAACTTTCGTAAATTGCTACAAAGATACGGGGCAATGAGAGTGCAACGGGCGGAGCGTACGAAGTAAACGAGGTCGTGAGGCTGTTAGGCGCCTACGGCACCATTATTGAATCAACTGGCGAACGGTGTGTTCGTCGTTAATGGGGTGTTGAAATATAATTAATAGAGGTACCCGGACGATAAAATGAAATCGCTCGGAATTTATTTGTGTTTAAAGGGACGACGGCTGAGTGCGGGGTGAGTTTGCTGCACTGAGTTAGCAATTGCCGCAGGGCGGATATGTGAACTGGTGTTGATTGTGCCGGGTCCAGGAAAAGGAGGAAGAGGTGGACGGAAAGGAAAAAAAAAGAATGAACGATAAAAATAAAGATTGGTATTGATGACAGAGTTCTATTGTAGAGGATAACAACACGCCGCCGACTCAGTCGTGGATATGGACAAAAAATCTTAATCTATTACCCGACAATTCAATAGGCGTAGGTCGTAAGTGCTCTAAACGATCATTCAACCATCGTAAGTATAATGTTATGTTCACAGGCGTATCACCAGTATATTGCGAGTGATTTATATAACGAGTATATAGATTTCAAAGAAGTTAAAACCACGCAGCAGTCTTTGTCGTCGCGTGTATGTACAGTAGAAGAGTTATAACAATAATATTGTACAATTAATAATGTTCATCATTATTATTTTATTCGTTATATTCGTCGTTGGTAGGGTATCATCTTTGAGAATTTTTAAATTTATAATACATAAAACAGATATATATATATATATATTTATATATAATGTTTATATATTGGTTTAGATATAATGCGTTGTCTATCAAATCAATATGGTAACGAATGACTTATTCATTTCAAATACCAACACAGTGGAGAAATGTTTAGAGATATATTTTTTACTTTAGGTCTGAGTTGAAAACTTAAATATTAACTATCAAGATCTTATCGCGTGCACTAACATCTTGATTTCAAGAGGTAAAATTGTTTCAACTTAACAAAGCTGTAGATAGTCTTCTACAATGCATTAATATCCGATATGTAATGGTATAATTTGAAATGCGTAATATCATCTTATTTAGTGGTTTCACACAAGAGAATTGACATTGCACTCCCGTTACCACATTATTGATTTTCAGTTAAAATGTATATTTCTGTGGAAACTCTAGGTTATTAATATCACTTAATTATATAACATAACACAACTTCCAATAATATTCCAAATTTTATGTGACAGTAGATTTCAGTATGATATTAATAAATAAATTTGGTATTGAATATTTTCTTTTATTAATTAAAAAGGGGAGATATGGGGGCCAAGGAGTAACTTTTATGATTCAAATGGGACCATATATTTATTTTTTGAAATATGAATTATAATATACTGTTTATTTTTTAATGAATTTCGACGGATCGTTTAAAATAATGCATCAATAATCAAAGAAGCTATTGACATTTGAATTTTGTTTTTAATTTGTAAATGCTTAAATAAATAATAATAATATACGAGTACATTTGTACTTCTGTAATACGTTGAGGTATTGTTGTACAACATTAATAATCTGTGTGTTATTCTACTATAAAATATCTATTGCGATAATAAAACGCGTGTTCGATATCTTAATTTAATTTTATATTGCATAGGTCAACTCACATTATTGTAGTAATAATAATAAAAATAAAAAAATGCATTAGGTAGTAACTAGGTTTATACAAATGTATAAAAATATATGAATATATTATATAATATGCTAATATATATATATATATATATAATATTATTAGAACGATTTTCATTTTCTTTGTGATTTTACTTAATATATATTATTTATAATATAAAACTAGTATCTTAAAATAGATAAATGTTTAAATAATGATAAAAAATTGTTGTATAAATTATTTTGTACACTAACAGCATAACAATTATTCAAAATGTATGCAAATACTTCTAATCTTTTACTGTTTAGGTACTTAAATATGTTTTTTAATTTAAATAAAAACGTTCTCATTTAAATATTTTATTTAAATCAATTTAATATGAGATTACCGTTTTTAAACAACGTAAAATGACAACATCGATTTCAAAAACTTGCATGATTTAACTTCGCGTTCAATATAATGTTAAATGATGCATATGAAATTACACACATTTTAAATTTGCATTACCTTTTCGAAACCTAAAGATACAACCAAACCAATATTAAATTGTAATAACTAAGGCTTAAGTGCTGTTTCATTAATTAAATGATTAATTATGCATTGAAATAAATATGGTGTCTAATATCTATAAATTTAATGTAAATAAAATAACATGGTATATAATTTATAGGTATCTATCACAATTAAATATATACTTAGTTTAAGCTATCTAATACCACAGAACAATATAGAAACGACACTCAATCAGCTGGGCGATCTACTGTATCCCTACGGTATGAAGTATTGGATTCTAAATGTTAAAACCGTAATCTGACTAGATGTTGGTAATCTGTATCCCTATTTGTTACGATATTATAAAAAACGGAAACAATCCATTGCCCGTGTAATTTTCGTGGGTCTTATGTAAACAAACATTGCTAGAAACGAGCAAATTTGGAATTGCAATAGTTGTAATTTTTTTATTATTATTCAATGTTCTTTCAACAGTTTCAACTAAATTTTCAACAATATATTGTTCAGTGATAATATTGATATTATTTATTTAAGTGATAACGTATGTCGCGCCTCCTGGAGACCGCGTTCAAGGCCAATCTCGCCCGATTTGGTTTATATCAGATAGTGTCTACTGTCTATACCCTGCTAATACAGCCGTTATGATCAGGGGACTTGGATATAACCGTTTTTACCTGGTTATGGATATTAAATTGGGACATTTTTACATACCTAACATATTATAATCTGTCATTATTTATACTAACAATCGCCAATCGGTTAAAAGTTAAATATTTTATAGCTGAAATTAGTTGATAATTAAAATTCTATAATACAAAAATTATCTATATTATAGATAAGTGAAAAGTGTTCAACAATGAACACATGCTTAAAATGTTATTATCATTAATTTCTTGAAATTTCGTAAATTAAAAACAAAATGCCAATAGCTTCTTTAATTATTAACACATAGATACTCGTTATTTATCAATATCCATTAAAAAATAAACCACATACGAATGATAAATATTTATTATTTTTATTTATATTTTAAAAATATAGGTTCTCATTTGGATTTTAAAATTTATCACTCAAATTTCTTTTTTTCAATAAATAAAAATAATATAGGACACACAATTAATACAGATAGTATGATTGGAAATCGTTTTCAAATAGATAATTTTAACCTAATTTTAATATTACATAATGAAATTTATTATAACATAACATTTGGAATTCCCCGTATAGCGTTGGTATTTAATGTCTAGTTCATCAATGACAAAATATTTTAAAGACAATGATCATCAAAGTAGCGTAGGTACTAACAGTTTATCCAATCACAAAAATTGTTTAACATAAAAATAATGTATTTATATTAATGTAATATGCAAACTTTCACTGAAAAGGTATATTTCACTAGCCATATTGCGAAACATATAAGCTTTTAGGGTTATTCATATTTTACATTGTCACGATTTAAAACTTTAAGTATATCTAAAGGATGTGCATTTCAAACGCGCGCGTCCTTTACTAGAATATGGCGGTTTCTCACATGATCTGATCACCACATAAGTATACGGTACGGCTGAAAGAGTTCAAAAATAATTCATTAAACGTGCGATTGTGTCAATCCCTTGTCCTCCACCTTGACTCCAGATTTCCTCAATCTCACATGTATAGCAGACAGGCAACTGTAATCTTGGATTTCTATCCAACCTGTCAACTGGTAAAACCGACTATCAAAATCTTCTAACTCTCACTATTTTAGATGTACTTTATCGCTTTACTCACTCGTGACCCGACGTTTTATACATTAATATTTCCGGTTAACTATATTTAAAAGTCCTTAATTATCTGCGATTTATACGCATCGCTGACCATGACTACTCACTTTTTTTCACTCAAACTTGTACTTATCTATAATATACTTTTTGTATAAATGTTGACCTGTTGATTAAAATATATATATATATATATATTTAAACCCGATTGTTTTTGAGCTTCTCCCGTCGTATTTACGAGTAAAATTAAATTAAATACGACGCATGTCAATTTTTTTTCCTCGAGACGCCATCGTGTTGGGTGCAGACATTAGTGAAATAAAGTTCAGCGTGGCGCCCTATATACCATCTGCAGCATATTATTATACATAATTAGTATACTAACACTGTGTGTGTGTGTACACGTCTATGTAACGCCAACGCGAATCGTTTGCCGCAGTGTATATCGTGTAGCTCGTGGCCAATACCTCTCTACCCGCTGGCACTACGAATCGATATTATTAATTGGTTTATTTCGGGTTCTATCGCTGTATACCCCCCGCCTACCGGGTGTACGGTCGGGTGCCGGCGGGGCTTATTTCCCTCGTCCGATTTCACGCAAGACACTGTACACACACACACACCACCGCCAGTTGTGACGGGAACGCGTAATGAACGATTTCGTCTCCGAAGATGGGAACCGGAACACGTGTGGTAGGTGCACAGTACAGTGAAACGCGTGTTATTATTATTATACACGCAACTGTATGACGAGATGTCCAAATTAAATACATGATGAAATGCGACGTTGTGCGATATTTTCCTTAGCTCCTGCTCGCTTCCGCCGTGGACGGTTCCGGAGTGTATTGCACGACATCCATCAAAGTTGGACGGATGCGAGATAAGGAATATTACGGATATTCCCCATTCGTATATTAATAACACGATATGGCGATGACCATAATGTTGTACCTACGTAGTTTCATATTGTATAAAAATTATGATATAATGATAATGTCATGTTTCATGTTTGGAACGATGAAAAAAACGGACACGCGTGTCATTCGTGGTCATCGAGTTTTGAAATTGAAGAATTACACGTCGGGACATCTGCAGTTGGTTTGCGATGGAGAAGAATGGGAGGGGGGCGTAAAACTATCTTACCGTATTGGTGAAAACGAATAACGACCAAATAATGGATGTTAAAAGTGATAAAACAAAAATTATAAATGACGTAAAATAATGTGACATTTTGTAATATTATAATAACGAATTTTAAATACGCAGTAAACAAAAACTACTAATATAATATTGTGATCACATAGGAAAAAACTGATTTTTTTTACGTGTCTTAATTGTGGACTGTGGTACAGTGTACCATTGAATTTAATTGTTTTCACATTTAATTTGATTAATAACAATCACTTGTATCACTTTGATTTGTATTATTTATTAAAATAAGGAGAACAAATTTTAAGCTAATTAAAAAAAAAAATAAATATTTTTAATGTAGAAATAAGAAAAAGGTAGGTAATTGAGTACCTACCGCTCTATTGTACAAAGGTCTAAAATAGATCACTTTTATACGTTTATTCAATTTCAATTCAATAGGCAATATATGATTATATACAAAAAACAATTCTGAGCGGACAGTCTGTCAGCTTGTTCTCGAATATGTTTTTTAGTCATTTATTTACTATTATTATTTTATTAGGTTGATAAATTTTTTTTCTGAAAATATTGCATTAATTGTTATATTATTAGTATTTAATTATTATAATAATACTAATATATAATACCACTTATATAAACTAATACAACTCAAAATTATTACATTTTCAAGCATTTCTACCTAGAAAATAATTTTTAATCAACATTAATGCATAAAAAAAAAAAAAAAAACAAAAACAAAAAAACAAATAATAATTAAAAATTAAAAATTTCTTTTGATTATAATTAGCTCAAAAATCTTTAAAACTTTTATTTTTTTTAAAACCACCGCAATTTTTAATTTTAAAGCATTTTATCAATGACTTATAAAAACACATTATGATAAAATGAATACATTTATCGATCCACTGAGAATTTAATACGCATATACGAAAATAAAATATTTTCGTGTCTTAAATTAATAACATTATATTCTAATCTAACTTATATATTATAATATTAATTCTTGAATTAGGCCTACATTAGTGATTTTTAAGTGTGTTTGTGCCAAGCATCAGATTTAAGTGTATTTTAACTTGTATCGTTTGCACGTTTTACACGTTGACTATAATTCGATTATCGCTTTAATAGATTGCAATTTGAAACTAAAAGTCATCAAATGCATTTAATTTGTTTTTCGAGGACTTAGATCCAATATGCATGTGTACCTACTAGGCACCAATAAATATTTCATTATTATTTTGTTGTCTCCTCTAGGGATTGTTGTTGTCACATATAAGCAACAAATTTAATTCAAAATATTTTTAATACCGGCTTACACGTTTCTAGTTCAATTTTTTTTAATGTGAAAAATGTTTGATTTTTGAAACAATTTCCAAGCAATCTTATTTAACTATGAATATTTATACTTTTTTTTTTTAGAATATTTTCGTTGTTAAGTAATTATTATCATTATAAACAAATCATTTTAATTAAATGATTTTACTCAAATGATTGGTTATTATGATTTTTGATCTTCTGATAATCTCTTTTATAATAATTTTATTGTCGAAATAATTGGAGTATTTAAGCTCTTATACGAGTATAATGTATCAAACAATAGCATTATACACGAAATTAAATTGGGCGTTAATCACGATTAAACTGTATTATATAATATTGTTTCTCAATAATTAAATGCGTTGTTTGTATGTCTGTATCTTTTTTTTATTATTATTTAGTTTTAAGCTAATAATCATTACCTCATAAGTTTAAAAAAATCGAAATATATATCACTTATACTTATAAACAATAATTATATTTTCGATTTCAGTCACAACGTTGCGACTAATAATTTATATAGATTTTTGTGTTTAATTTGGTTAAAATTCAATAAATTTTAATCGGATTGTATAACATCACTAAGCAGATTAGTAGCTTATTATTAAAACAACCTAAAAAAACATATGTATATATATATATATATATATATGTACTAAAAACATATGCACATAAAAAATGTCAATCACATTATTTTAATTATGTAAATTGAAATTTTACATACAATACTTTGATCTATATTATTTTCCATTGATAGTAAACGTCGAATAACAATATTATCAACATATAAAATTAGTATATACTTAGGTAATTATTATACAGAGCGTAATAAAAATAAAAGTACGATAAATAATGAATGTAGTCAAACTGAATGTATGTTTTTAATGCGGAATCATATTTTTCACTTTGTATAATCTGCTCTTGCAGACATTTTGATCAATCAAAATTCTCACAAATTTTTACGTAATATAAAAAGTGCAATTTTTTGAAATTATTCATTTAATATATACGCCGTCAGTAAAAATTTAAAGTAAATTATGAGTAACAAGACTAAATAAATAATGTAACTAACCACCATTAGAGTATACCGATGAATGAACCCTTTAATTATTTAATGTAAACGAATCTTTGCGAACATCATTGACCACCGCTGTTTGCCGACACGAGAACTTTAATTGGATTGCGTTATTCACGCCATGTGCATAATCCAAATTAGTTTTGTTTCTTCAGATTAAGGGTGGTGGTAAAAATATTTAAAATATACAATATGCTTCAAAGCCTCCACAATTTCGCGCCGCCACTGGATATCGGATAATAATACTTAACGTTTTTCGATTGTGTATGTAAAAATCCCACTTCTAAATGAATAACAAAATTGGTGTCGTATAATTACTTTTGTAGTACAATTTTTTTAACGGTTCAAATTTAATATAAAAAAGTAAAGAGTAATGGTAAGGTATTTTTGGGATGGAGGAGATGTAATTTTAAATTTAATTAAAAAGTGTATAAATGGCTAACTACAAGAAAGAGAAAAATACGGGAGATAGTTGTGTGATTTTTGTTGACAAGTAAATACTTCATCTGTAAATAACCTCTTTCCTAGCACGGGTATAACAGGGAGAACTATCTTGTCATTAGTATTTTTTTATATTAACAACAGTAAAAAACCTAACGTTCTAATTATATTTTCTTATTTCTTTTTAATACATCCCTAGATGCTTGATATCCAAATATTATAAATTAATTACATTTTTAAATCCATTTTTTATACAAACTTATATTTTATAACAATTAAATACATCATACAATATCATATGAACATTTTCAAGTTTTTTATATTATGGCCACTATATTTATTGTATCTTACACCTATCATTGATTTATTTTACTGTTTATGAATTGTATATCTTAAGTAGAACTAACATATTGAATTTATTTGATAAATATATTTTTTGTGTCTTTGTATCTACCAGTTTAATAGAATAAAAAAATGCTTTGATAGTTATTTTTTGGTAGAAAATTTGATCTAGTTAGTACTTTGATGTTGTTAAGAGAAAAAATGTTCAGTGCTTTTAATATTATCAAGAGGGGAAAAAACAATTAGTGAAAAACATAAACTTTTACATTGAATCCGTTTCTAAATAAACATATATAATAATTATATTATTTCGTACCAGACTTTTCAATCTACTTAACATCTTCCTTTCCACTAATAACTTTACTTATCTATTTTCTCACTGAAAAACTACCTAATTAAATCCTCGTATTAAAAATCTAGATGGAATATTAAGCGACTATTACTACCTCGTTCTATTGCAATTTGATAAGAAACCAATAAATTGAATTTTCTACATACACTACTGTTTTACGCAATTAACTTACAACCATAATCTTCTTTGTTCTTATTAGATATTTAATTAAATCATGATGACTTTGGTTATAGATTTTAAAGTAATTTAAAAAATATTATTCGTTTATATTTATTATTTATAATATGATTTGCTATACACATATATTATGAGTACAAGCTATATTTATTTATACCATGAACCTGTAACAAACTTATATATATAGTTATTCGGTAAATCGGTATAACAGCTACAAATATTGTATAAAATAATTAAATACAAAAAATTACTGTATTATAATTTGTGTGATTTATTTTTGACGAGATTCAGTTTAGTTTTCCTTTTTACTAATACAAAAATAAAATACCTATAGCAATATAAATAAATAATAAAATATTCTTAAGAATATCGATTATTTCATAAATAGTTCGCTCAAAAACGTTTGTGGTATACAAAGACTTATCGTCGAATTCAAATTTAACATATCAAATTGCGCGACGTAGGTACTCAATAACGAGGTATACTTGACACTTATTATATAGCAGAGCGCGTTTCTCGATTTTTAAATTATATTTTATAAAGGTAAAACCACATTTTTATACATTTATAAATATTTTTTTTTTTAAAATTATCAATAAAATATAAAATAGGAAATATATGTTTTTACATGAAAAATATTATGTAAAAAAATACCTAAAAGTATGTTAGATTAATATAAGGCGTTAGAGTTGAACATTATACTCGTAGTGTACAAAAATTAATATATTTTTTTAATCAAGGTTTTGCTTAAGACCAAGTCTACTGTTATTATTATTTGATCGAGATTTTCTGTGTATTTACTTCTTAATAACTGATGATTTGTATAATTAGGTTAACATTGTAACCTCGTTTATGCTTACATTTTTCTTGGTTGTAATTTTAAAAACACATATGTTAATATATATATTATATATAAGTAAATTTTTAACTCGTAATTTATGTTTTTCCTATACAATGGTAAAATACCAAGTATTTCACAAATATACATTACAAACCGTACATGTTTCGCGAAGTTTTGACTCAAAATACTTGAAGCAGTAATGCGTCGTTAACTTAACTTCTTATACTCCAAGTGCCAATTAGTGTGAGCTTCCGATGATGTAAGCGTTATTAAAAAAAATATTAAGATACGTCGTACATTTTGAATACCTTTAATTAATCAGAGTTGACCAATGAAATTTCACTTGAACATAAAAATGCCCATCAGATTAATATAACTATTTACTAATTCAATGACCGAACGTTGTATTAAAATCAATTTTAATATTATTGTAAAATAACAGAATATAATAATAATATTATATGAACATAAAAAGATAACAATAATAAAATAAATTACCGTAAAACCAAAATAGAAATTTATCTCTTTTCATCATTCTACTCATATCTAATCGTATTTATATTTCATCACATCCTTCGATACTAGGAATAAAACCTATATTTATATTTGAGACTTGAATAGTTCACTTAACTCACTCTACTGTAAAACGAGCTATGTTGTAAGCTTATTTTAAGATTAGCTATAGTAGTAAAACAAAATATAAATTTTAAGTATAGATACTTTGTAATTTTTCATGATGGAAAAAAAACCAATGAACTATTTATTAAGATTTATGAGGCACAATAAAGAATGACATTTTGCGGTAATTTAAAAATAAAAAATTATCATTAACACGTTACATGTCATTTAAGCATTAAGGTTCAATGTTCTATGTTTTTATATATGAAACCATCTAAAAATAAAAATTTAGATTTAACTTTCAAGTTTGGTATTACAAATATTTCAGAATTTTATGTTAACAAAAAACATAAAATATATGTTTTGAAAGTTTGAAGGGCATTTTATTGGTGTAAAAAATCAAGAATTTATATTGTTCAAGTTGTCAAGGACCAACTATAAAAAAAATAAACACTCGATATTATATACAAAATTATCTTTAAGACAAATTATTTATTAATTAATATTAGTAAAAAAGCAAAGATATAAAATTGTTAATGTAGCAGTATGATTTGTAGCAGAATAATAGAATAATAAACATATTTTATAAGAACGGTCGTTTTTAATACTCTAATCCACCAAACATCGAAAAACTTGCGGTACGCAGTTTTATAATATGGAAACATAGTTTTAGATTAATTCATCTTGGAACAAGCGCAATTTATTATATAATATTTTTTTTTCGTACGCGTGTCCAAGATTTATGCGATCGGCAAGTCGCCAAACTGACGTTCGCGTTTAACAAGCCACAGCAAAAAACTGTGGATATTTATTAAAACCGTAATAAAATTATCAAATATTTTTCTCGTTTAATTATGAGCGTAAAGATCGCATACAAAAAATGTATCAGTGATTTAATTATATTAAACTTGTATTATTAAATATTTAGTTAATATTTATTTAATTAACTCAATTAAACATTAGAGTTGTCGAATATATATATAAGATAAAATATATTTTAAACAAAATTATAGAGAACATTATTATTTATTTATTAGATATTTTGTTATTCTATGATTATAACGATTTACAAGAATTTTGAAATAAACATTGAGTAAAAATGTATGTTGAAAAACACATAAGCGCATTAATTAAATTATAAAATAATCACTTTTTATTGAGCATAATTAAGTCGTTAAATATGAATCAACACTTATACGAAATTTTTGTTTGTAATTAATTATTATAATATTTTAGTGATGATAATATTTAATATATTGTTTTGATTGATTTGAAAAAAAAAATCTGCGTGGTCAGGATACTGATATATTGCCTAATTTATTCTATAAAAACGAAACAAGTTAAGTAGAAAAAATACTCGATGATACAGCCCAACTTACAATCTATCGATGTATGTGTTATTATTTATTTGTATTATGTATATTACATAATATGTGTTACGCTATTTTTGAAAAACTTATGTATACATCAATAAACAATGGCAGAAGAGAAGTAGTATTTCTTACCTCCTCTTGCTGTCGATTAAACAGAAAAAAAGTAAAAAGTACTTTATTTATGAGCATTTTAAATTTTAAAGTAACGATAAATCATTCAATGGTTGCATACAAAAAACATTTTTAGCAGAGTCGAGTTAACCCGAAAATGGTCAAGTATTTGTTGAAATCAGGCATAATCATCGTCTCTAAGAAGTTCTTTGAATTTTTAGTCCTTAACGTATATCCAATATATCAATATAGTCTGATTTATAGATGAACTGAAAAGAACATTTGACCTTCTATCCAAAATCTATTATTACATGGTATAAAAATTTAATTAAAAAAAAAAAAAAAACAAAAAAATAAAAGTCATTGTAAAACTATAATATAATGTTAAAACACGGCATAAAATAATGTGAGCAATGTATCAATTTTACCATAGAAGGTGATAAAAAATATCTTAACAATATGGTTAAAGGTTAATAAGAACATAAAATGATTTTAATTTTATTGTTTTAAAATTTATAACTTATCAGTACAGTACTGGATATAAATTCAAATTAGAACTTTAAATTTAGTTTATATTAATTATTCGTATACGACACACATTATAGGTACATAAATACTTATTTATTAATATAATATGGCATGTGTTTTGAATTTGTGTATTATTTCCATATTAATAAGAAGTTGTCGAGAATTCGGAATAAATGTAGTCATTTTATTGTGACGTGATGTAAAATTTCATATGAAACGTAAAAGATAATATTATACAGTGAAATATTTTCTTTTTGTATGATTAGTATAATCTACAAGTAGATTTTTGTAATTTCTACTCGTTAACGTGTTTAAGCGGGCAATACGATGATGTACACTGAAAACGCGGCCGACACATTTTAATAAAATATATCTATTTTCATAACTTCTCGATCCGCCCAACATTTATGCAAGTATATATTATGTATTATCGTATCACGCTAACGAACAGTGACGTTAATTATTACCATAAATTTCAATCCTGCGTTTCGAGTTATTGCAATATCGTATACATCTTACCACGTTCGCGTCACGAAAGCACACACAACTCGACTTGACACACTTGCACTCGGTTGAACAATATTTCATACATGTCCATTATACGGCAGTAAATAAACGAGCGTAACCTTTGGGTGCATAACCTCATGCGGAATAGGTTCAGGACGCATTTAACGTGCGTATGTGCACTTGAACTCTACGTAGGTATATTATATTATGTGGAATTCCTGATAACCATTTACGCGATGCTTTAATTTTAAGTCACAACCATGGTAACATCCACTGTTGAAAAAAATAATACAATGCACAGTTTTGAATGTTTTTCTAAAATATTTTTCGACATGTATTAAATCATGTCAATTGCCATCAGTATGAAATAATCGATAATGTCCATAACAGCTGGATCAAATATAGTATAGTATAACACTATCAGCACACAAAAACGTCTTTTAGATGATGAGCGTAACGAGACAGCATTTTTTTAAACATACAATGATCTGTCGTGTCTTTGAAGTTGATGATTTGTTTGATCGAAATTCCAAGTGATTTTCCAAATATCCGGGAAAACTAAAGAAAAATCGAATAAAAGCGGCCATAACTATAAACCTATTAGTAAAAAGTTCTTAGGTATATTTTTTAATGCACTATAATAATTATTTTGGTTAAATAGATTTTTTTTTTCTAATTCAGATATAAATAATTACAGATACTTGATATGTTTATCAAGTACTAAAAAATTGGTATTTTCTTAAAACAATATATTTTCTCAAAACATTTTGATTCTTTTTCAGACATGAATAGACATTTAAAATAGACGATTTTTTTTTTAGTGTTTCTTTGATTTATGTATGTCTTTAACATTTTTCTTTTTAGTAAAATATCCTGAGAATTAAACACAAAGTTTCTCATTTGCTCATATGATGTGCATCTTAGAATATTCATTTGTATTTAAAAAACACATAATTATAGTTTTTATTAATTATTATTAGCGTTTAAAGTTAAAATGCTTTAGCCATACGTATTACTAACCAACAATATTATACATGTAAATATTTTTTAAAATAACACTACAACATTTAATAGAGTGAAATAAGTAGAAACTGTCTTCTTCATCTTTTGAATACCTTACGAGTATGTGTATCATAGAGTTATATATCATGATGTATTGCATATTGCATGAAGTATAATATACATTTTACATATATACACGTATATATATATGGTTAGTGGTATTAATAATAATAATGAACGTGGTGATAAAGCGACCGCGTTGCCAATGTCATTTTCGCACAAAAACATACTTCATATCCTGCCTCGTAGAATCAACAAAATTTTTTTTTTGAATTATTTTAATTAATTTTCAGGATGGCATTCTATACAATACAAGTATATGCGTCAAGCGTTTTTTTCTTCAAAAACGTATATTAACGCTGTAATGTAAAAAGTGTTTAAAAATATGTATTTTAGAGTTTATTTTATAATTATTATTTGTCTTTTTTTTTTTTTTTGATTGGTTTTTGTTTTGATTTTTTTTTACCACAATTTTATTAGAAATCAAATTTAAAAATGTAATCAATGTATATACTGTTTTCTTATACAAATCAAAAGGAGAAAATACTAACATAATATTTATTGAGTTTATAATTGAGTTGTCCCTTTATAGAATTCCCGGAACAGCCGATCAAAAATCTGCTATATTTTGTTTGTTTTGCAAAAGTATACGAGTTTATTTATTTATTAAAATTTATTTTCCTTGGATTAACGCTTAACACATACTCGTACACACAAATTAGTTTACATAACATTTGAACGATATTATTGTAAACAATGTTTTCTAAGACATATTATTATTACAAGTAACTATATAGTTAGCATTGTAGTTGGATTAGTTACAAATTAGTGCTTTTTTTTTTTTTTTTAAAAAGTGAATAAGTAATAGATTTGAGTGTAACTATATTTAGAGTTTACTTGGTGTGTTCGGTCAGTGATGCACATCTTTTGTACGATAAATAAAATTAAATATTCTATTAAATCTTCAACCGATATTTTATATTATAGTACTAGTACTTATTACTGTGATATAATATGTTGTATTAAGTACGGTATATACGCACATGACTGGATTGAAATACTAAATAAATAGTCAATCAACAAAAATAAAAAAATGGTTCTTTCTTCTAAAAGATTAAAACTAAAAAGAAAATCTTCCTTTTTTCTCAATGTCAATTATTCATTTTCTACTAAATAAAATCATAATATCGAATTATTAAAATCATCATGCATTTTTATTGATTACTTAATATATAATTATACTTAATATCTATAATTATTAAACCTAAACCCTAATGGTTAATTTATGATTATTATTATTTCAAAAATGTCAATTATAATCAAAAAAATTTTTATGATTTTATCATCAATTTGTATTCACTAGGTACCTACTTGTACGATTGTTTTCATATATTCAATTGTGATTTTGTAGTATTTATAATAATTATATGAATAATAAATATTATGCATGTTTTAAGTGTTTATGTGTAAAACTAAAATATATTTCAGCCTGAGTGCTTGATACATGGAATTTATTATTTTTATTTAAGGCGATTCATTTAACAATAAACATTAGTTATTTAAAAAAAATTGAATGTTCGTAGAAACATATTTATTTGTTAAATAAAAAAAAAAAAATTAAAATTTATTAAATTATGATATAGGTATATATATTTTTCTTTTAAATTACATTTTTTACCACATTTGTCGTTTGTAAGTTTATTTATAACATAGATTATGTATTTAATATTCTAGAAAAAATTTTTCTTGGAATCTTAATACTATAAAAATCAAATTTTGAATTAGTAATTATACAGTATTATATTTTTGAATACTATAATAGCTAATATAATCAACTAAATTAACTAGGCACTAGTTTGAAATTCAATTTGTAGGTATACATAAAAACTACCAAATGAATATTCTGTTTAAGATTAAGAAATTATGAAATTAAAAATTGATGTTGCCATTATAAAAATTACAAACTTAAAGATAGTAAAAAATATGTTATATTATTTTATTATAATAAATTAAAAATTACGTAAATCATAAGTTTTCAAAAACTTATATTTTTATAGATATCGTGTATTTGCGATTAAAATATTCCCTGGGATTGATGTAACTGATGTTATATTCCATGTACTAGTATTTCCGATTTGCTGTAATTTATTTATCTAGAAGCATGCACAATACGTAATCAAATAATAATAATAATAATAATAATAATAATAATAATAGATCCTCGAAATGGTGGTGAAATGGAATAAGGAAAAAAAACAAAGAGTATCTACACTACATGCAGATACATCGGTACATGTACAATGCACATGTCTTGTTTCTACTGAATACATTTGACATGAGTATCAAAAAAGTTATTTTTATCGTCAATACAAATTATTGTTGTACGTATAACGGACTATACCTAATGTTACTGGTTAGTGGTTACTACTAGATCACTCACCACCGTGATTCCGATAACGTTCGTATAATCGTTAATTTCCGGTAACCGGTCCCCGCCGGTCGACGCACACACACACGCACACGCATTACATAAAACGCTCATGACGTCATGGTAACATTCTTGATGTCGCACAAATTAACAGAATGACTCCCAGCCATAAGACATAATATTATACATGTCAAAATGGCACGTGTCTTCGATTGGTTTCCTTTAGTCTCCATCGTCAAGTGGACGTACAATCATTTAAAATATACAAACGTGTACAGCAATACGCATTCGGTAACGCGGCATCGTCCGATAATCTGAAACGTTCAGTAAACCAGCTCGTTTTTGGACAGGAAATAACAATTTGGTTCCAAGTAAAACGAGAGAGACGAGAGAAGTCACGCCGGTTTATTATTACAAAACATTATCGATCAAATAATAATTGGAAAATAGACAACGTACGAATTCATGAACTATACACATTGTGTGTTGTTACAAAACTAAATATGTAGGTAACTATTAATACATTCGCTAAATATTTAATCCTTTGTTTTTTGTTTCCTCGAGTATGAAATCATATGACTTGTCTCAAATATCCGCACGACGGCGGCACGTATAGATATGTATTAAAAACCGCCGAGACACATTTGACGCTTTCACGGGGTTGAAAAAATGATTTTACCGTTTCAGAATAAAAATATATTATTTTCAGTCGTCAACTCAACAATGTTATTTACTAAACCTGTATAATAATTTTATTACATCTCGTGCGTAATATTTAAAATATGAGCTGTTAGAGTTTTTATAAGTTTAGTTTAATAATATTTCAGAGCTTTGCACTAGAATTCGAACTCGTACACTTTTAAAAACTCGAATAAGCTATTCGGTAGTATAATGGAGAAGTGGGGCACAACGGGGTCACAACATTTTTTTTTTCAAGTGTGACAACAGATATCGTATATTGTTGTCGGAAATAATAAAGATCTGTCTCCGTGTGACCATTGATATCATTGGCACCATCAAAACCCGTATACTTTTTTTGATGGATTATTAATTTATAAATTATTGTTTCTTATCCATTGTTTACAATTTTATTTCATTTTTTTCAGCAGATAGGTGGTATTTAATACTATACAATAACAAAGTATTATTATAAATTTATCAAAAAAAAAGCACTGTTGTTAAATTGTTATTTTTGTTTAATATTGAATAGTCGCGTTTTTGCGATGGAAACATAGTTTTGTTATAAATTATATTTTGGGATGTAACAGAACCGTGCAGTATGGAATATTGCGAAAAAATACTCCAATTCAACCTGTTATTTTTTTCATTATTTTTTTTTTTTTTTTAAATCAATATGGTTTTTCCAGTAAAATACTACGAAATAACTTTAGAAGACAACATGATGATAATAAAGTAAAATATATTCAAATTATTTATTTAATTATTGGAGCAGATTTATATTTATTTAATCAAACAATGATAAGAGAACTCGAAACTTTACATTAAGTAGAATACTGTGCGACTGAGTTGAAATATGTACTGAATTTCATATTCTATCCGAATAATATTTTTATTAAAAATAGGCGAATTAACCGAAATATGAATAAAAAATGACTAACCTAATCTGAAACTAAAATGTATAAATGTAATTTGAATATTACTCAAATTTTGTAATTAGTTGCTTAAAAAAAAATAAAAAAAAATATTAGAATGATTAATTTTATTCAGTGGGTATTAATTACTAAATGTTATAACATAGATGTAAATATTAAGCTCACATTTTCAGCTACTGAGAAAGTGCTAAATATTTTTTATGATATTTGAGAAATTTCTTTGTTGTGATAATATATAGTATTTATATTGTGTATTTGATCACTTTAATTTTTTTTTTTTTTAATTTTCCTGAATTACTAATATCCAAAAATTATATGATAATAAATTATAATAATAAATGTTGTTTATACTTAGACGTATTTATTTACAATTTTTATTTTAGTTTTTGAACATACAATTATATTCAGCACCCAAAACTCTAACAGTTAATAATTCAAAACTTTCCTTGTATTATATTTTACCACGTTTTGAATAATTGATTTATATCTGATTTAATGTTTGCCTCTTTCCAATAATCGACATTTGTACCACACTCTAACCGTTCTAAACTACCGAATAGCTAACACAAATTTATAATTGATTAATGATTATAATGTACAAATATAGCACATAGGCATGTTATGTATTTTTGAGTAGTTGTAATTTGTGTATCGTTATATTAGTCGATTTATATTCATAATAAACCAAAAACGAAAAAAAAAACAAGATTAAATCAACTTAAATCACGTATACAATACGAAGACAGAAAATTTATTTGATTATTGTTATGATATTCGTGCACGCACAATATCCGTTAACAAAAAAAACCGTTTTTTTTTTTTTTTTTATCACTTTCTAGCTTTATAACATATTATTTATGTGTACACTGATCTATAATATATTATTACTGCTATTGGGTAGCGTGATCGATGTACAAAATAATTTATTTAATAGGTTACACTAATAAATATATTAATCAATATCGGTATTTTTAAACATTTGTATTTTTTACTGAATTTTTAAAAAAAATTCAACATAATGTACATATTGATGTTTTAGATTTAAAATTATTTGTATCAACAATAAAACCATCGTTGTTTTTAAGTCTACATTAAGTTGTTGTAGCGTGGATCACAAATTTTCTAAGGTGACACTAAACCATTTTATCACGGCGTTTTGGCCTTGAAACTATTTGCAAACACTATTAATTTTTTTCGCGAAAATGATCCGAAAAAAATAATTTTGTCATTTAAATACGGGTTGCCTCGTATTTTATAACAGAATATAATTTAATTTATTTTTATAGTAACGAGTGCAGATGATGAGTAATATGTTTTTTTCAAATGTCATGTGAACGCTAACAATCTGATAATAGTCGCACACACTGGTGATATTTTTCAAATCTCTGCCCCGCCGACTTTTGGTCTTCTGCTGTTCACTATAGTAGCCCGCGTTTTCCGGGTCACCAATGCATTATTCAGACCAATCGATAAACGAGCGGAAAGATATTCGTCTGTGCGGGTCTGTGTACATTATATTATTATATTCGTGTGCGTGAGCGTATGCGTGTGCATTGTACACGATATACGCATTATATACTATTCATATATATATATATGTGTCACCGTTGACCTGCGAGAGAGGACTGCCCCAACTGTTCGATTCACAATTATTAAAACTGAGATATTATCGAAGCTTTGAAAAGTTGACAAATTGTCTGTCAGATTAAAAAATATATATTTATTGGTTAGTTTCATTTTTGATGTTGAAAGTGAATTAAAGAAATAAAAAACAATCACTCGTCGAATAAAATAATAATTTGGTTTGATATTTCATAATAGTGCATAAATTATAATGATTTTTCTTTAGCTGTATAAGATTGCAATATCGTATTGTTTCGTACAAAAAACATAATATTATAGAACTGACAATTCACTAGAATTTAAAATGTTTAGATTAGTGTCAAATTATCTTTGTTAAGAGTATCAGTAGTAAACATAATAGACAAACAATTTGATGAAATATAAAATGGAAATCATAATACTAAATGTAAACTCATAAATGGTAAGAAAAACTGAATCACGTTTATCAAATCATCTCTAACAGAGAAATACTTCTGCACTAAATTTATATCGTTGAAGTAACTGTCTTAAAATGTAAAAATTATAAAAGTTAATAAGTAATAAGTACCAAGATACATATTTATTACTACATTAAGTTGAAATTAAAAAAAAAAAAAACAACAAAAAATTATAAATATTATTATTGATGAAAACTAAACGAATATCGCCTTAGAAAATTCTAGTTTTCCGCAAATAAAATATTGAATTTTATAAATTATATTTTTAATGGAAATGGTTAGGTCTGTTTTTAATGTAGAAACATTAAAATTTTATTTATGAAAAAAGTTTTCAAGTTTTTTAATGTAACACCCTTTAAATCAATTAAACTACGGATTTCCAATAAATATTTCTATTTTTGATAACGTTTTATAAATATAAACACATTTCTAAAAGTTTTTATATAATTGATAGCTATAAAATAGATACTACGACAAATAATATTTGATATATAATAAATAAAATAAATGTTGGAAACTCATGTGTAACGGTTATTAAATTAATTATTTAGTGTGACGTATAAACGTATAAGACCGTATTGACTCATGCAATATAAATTGATCTTTTGGCGTTTTTATATTTTTAAAATACATAATATTTGATTGCGTAAATTGTGCATAAAAAGTGTGAGTTTTTTACTTTCTTCTTAAAATAAAATATAATATCAGTTCAACAACTACGTACAAAGGTTATAATAATTATTTAGAACATGAAATAATTTTGATATTAGATTAAGTGCATTGGATATACTTAAAATATGGATACTTGTATGGATAAAACTATGGTGCGTTAGTAATTATTTTACTTTTAATATTAATAAACATTAGATCATTATTTTACTAGAATTCGATTAGTTAAAAAATTTAATAATGATATTAATGTTGAAATTATATATATATATTATGTATGGGACCTTGATACTTGATTTGATCAAAAACTTAAATTTTACTATTGCGTTAATAACATTGTTAACAGTAACACACACAATTTTAGAAATTTTAGATTTTATTAATCGAAATCGTGGTGATTATACTGGAAAATATGCTTTAAAACTCATGTATTGCACCTTGTATTACATTTTATTTATGAATATTGTTTTTCTGCTTATAAGGGCATAAATCAAAATCAGAAAATAAACCTCAAAAATTCTTGTATATTCTTTGATCTAAATGTGTCTCATATATAGGGATTTCCACTTTTCATACGCTTAACTTTTGTCAGTTAAATAAATAATAATAATATTCAATAAGCTTTTGACAGAAGATATTAAGTATTGACTATCTTGATTTCCAAAGTCGTTTATTTTTCTTCATTTTTATCCATAGTTTATGGTTTAAAAACTTATTTTATTTAAAATAGTAACGATTTAGATCTCGTATGATAAATAAATGATAACTTACTATAAAAGTATAAAAGAAACATAGTATTTCAAATTTGTTCATCTAACCAAATATCTACACATTTGAAACTTTTTTTCATAAGAAACACGATTTATATCAAATTCTTAAATAAAATGTAATTAGCGAATAAAAAAGTATCATAGAAAATAATTCATAAAAAGTGATGAAAGAAACCGCCATTTCTGGCCATTGATGACCATTTTATATTATGCATGTTTATTAATAACTAGCTGTCCCCATGCACCTAGTTGCCCATTAAAAACAACACCTCTTACATGACTTAAACTTTGTTCAATTCGTTATTTAATACTCTGTGTACTTTTTTTTTTAAAACATAAAAAAAGATCGAGAAACTTATAATTTATAATGGAATAATGAAACATGAAACTGAAACTCGTATTATATAGTAATAAATCAAAAATATTAATTTATAACTAAAGTGGTAAAAGAAAGCCAGACATTTATCTTTTTGTGATAGCAAGTTTATTGATGAGATGAAAATCGTTAACCAAGACGTTCTCATAAAATAACGTATTAAAATATCTAAACAACTAAACTGTAATCGAAAAAAAAAACAAAATGCAATAATAATTAAATAAATACGTGTTTAACGATAAATGGGTGGTTTTTCTAGGTATAAAATACAAATCTAATATTTATCCAACGATAATAACCATAGTATTTTGTTTCCTATAACCAATAGCAACTTCATATAGATAAAATAATAACCATTTTTCATCAGCCAACAAATCCTTATATCAATCCTTCTTTAAAACACGAATTTCGAAAATTCTTTCTTAGTAAGCACTTATATTATGAAACGAAAATACTGTTAAAATTCCAACACCTTACCTGCTATAATTTAGGCTAAACATTAATTCTCTGTCAGACAAGACAAAGCTACTTATATATTACTATAGTTATGCTTGTGCACTTCGTCACTCGTATAAAGTGCATTCTTGTTAAATTTGGTTGTCAAATGCTAACATTTAGCGTAAAATGTGTGAATAAATAGTATTTTTAGTTTTCTGATTTGATGTATAGATAATGCATATATTCCCAATTTATCAACTTTACTACTCTACTACCTAATGCTGTTTTTTTGATCATTTAATAACAAATATTTTATTCTTTTTTTTTTTTTTTTTGTAGAATTTGATTTCCTTTTCATTTTGTACCATAAACCAATAATTCATAAAGTTTAGATGGTGTGAACTAAAAACAATAAAAATATTTTGTACAGTTAAACTACATCAATACAATTATTAACTAAAATTCTAATATATATAATTATAAATTATAATTGTTAACATAAGTAACAAATAAAAACATCATTAACTGCGTATTTTTGATAGTTAAAAAAATTATGTATTCTTTCATTTAAAAATAAAAAAATACAAAGATAATCAGATGAGTAGTTTCAAAAAAAATGTGTGATAAACTTTTTTTTTTTATATTTATATTTATAAATATATAAATATAATATTATATGATTATTATATTTAAGCTAATCATAGAAGTATAGCAATATGGACTGTTATTGTACCTATTTTAAATTATATTTTTGAGGAAATCCATAAATAGTTTTTATTTTTAAAATATTATTGTGAAATTAAAATTTTTGATTTTACAATGAATATTGACATTTTTCTTTTTTTATCTTTGATAGATCGATTAATATATTAAGTGATTGAAAACCTAAGCGGACGGTTTTTCAATGCTCCGTTTCATCTCTCCTAATAAATGAAGTTTACGGACACTTTGTCTCGAACAAATATTAAAGTAGGTAATTTTGATCAATTACGGCAAGCAAAGTATACAAGTATCTGAAAAAAGTAAATAACAAATTTTTTTGAATTGTATATAATTTTGATTGAAAAAAAAAAAACATTATATTATTCATAAAATATAAAATAAAAAACTAAACAAGAGTTTATCATTTTGCTGTATAGTATTTGTCGATAGTAATTCACTGTTATGGATAATATTATGTTAAGTTTGAATCAAATGATATATATTTTCAACAAAAAATGATTTTAACAGAGACGACCAGCTGTATTTATTATTAATTATATTTTATAATATTAATATTAAAGTAATTTATTTTACGATAAGTATGGTAATAGTTTGATTTATTTTTTAGCAAAAAAAAATTAATTTTTTTATATTATTAATATTAAATTATTGTACAAATTTATGTGTAAATAATTTTTATATATTATATAATTTTTGTGTCTGTTAGGAAATCTAAATGATATAATATCTATAAATGTTTAGTGGAATAATTTAATATTATAATGCATTACATATTTTGAGACATGTTTGAAAAAAAAAAAAAACACTAAAGATATATAAATTTCAATAATTGACGACGTTAAAACATAATGTACTTAATAAATATAGTTAGTCTATGGTTTTTTTTAAACATTTTTTATGTTCATTATTTTAAGAGTTTTTCTTGAAAACAATAATGTGGAAACACGTTACCACTATGTGAAAAGAAAAACACATTCATCCGCAACCTTGAGTTGTTCCTTTTTTTAGTAGATTATTTTAAGAAACCACAACATCATTTACATTTTAGGTGACTACATGACTGCTAAGAATGAAAAGAACAAGTTTTGAATTAGTGGATTTAAATGAAATGATAATCGAATACGAGCATTTTTATAGAACATTTGGCTTTTTTATATTAAACAGATTTTATTTTTATATTTATGTGTATTTAAAAGTTTTATGAGTAGAGTAGGGCATTAATTACATTTTTAAGAACGATGTTTTAAAAAGATTGAATTAAATTTTTATTTATTTTTTTTATCCTTTCCTCATGACTGAGGTTCGTAAGTTAAAATTGGTTTTAATTGAGTTACTGACTTAAGACTTATACCTTACTTCATACCTATTCATATTTATCGTATTGTCACTATGATTTTGTTTTAATAAACTTATGATATATTTTCGAACATTTCAATATGGCTTAAGTAATTGGGCATGAATCACTTGAAATAAAATATACAATAAAACGTTTAGTTTTAACATGCCCAATTTAAAAAATATTTTTTCACGTGTTAAATATTCATACGTTTTTTTTCTTTCATTGTACATTATGTACAAAGTGTTTTTTTTCGATAAATTCAGTTAGCATAAAATATATATTCAAAAGGAATAGCATATCGTTTCGTTACACGTTAACATAATTTATTAGGTGTACTAAATGAATAAGCCACTTAAATTTTGTACTGTTTGTTATTTATAATATATTATTAAACATTTGACACTATTATATTTCAGAATATTTTACTTGGGTGTTTTTCATAGTATCTTTTCAGTAACGTGTTCGATTCTTTAAGTTGCGAACGGCTTATTGGATTAACTGGTATACAATATCATATTACAGTGAAAAGCGAATTATAGTGAATACAATGTACACTATAATATAATTATTTATTATATTACATCTATGAATCATCCTTCCCACACACACAAATAATATTGTTGATGTTTACCTCTTTACCTCAATAATATTAAACAAATAAGAACTTTTGTTTTTCAAAATGTATTTGAAAGCCGTAAAATAGCATGTGTTATGAAATTCCCATTTTCAAGAACTTAGGTAAACCTTTAAATCGTATGAATACACACAAATCTATAGCAGTGAAAATGGTACTTGGAAGTATATAATATAAATACGTATAATTATGTTTTTTTTTTATTATATTTAAGTTATTGGTTCTTTTCTTTCATTTTTAAAGAACAATTGAAATTTAAATCGATATTAACAACATACATGCTCGAATTAAGCTTATAATGCATTTATTATTATATCAAATTTGATAATAAAAATTAAAATAATAATTAAGACTAAATATTTTAGATATTGATTTTTGAATAATTTGATATGCAATATAATATAAATGTTTTTGATAAATGTATTCATCTAATCGTATATACATTTCCAATGGTGTTTTCTGTATACTCACCTCAATTATTTTTATTGAGCAAAGTATCTATTAAGACTATATATTTTTTTGAATTTTTAAATATGCCATTTTAAGGAGTATTTTAAATATTTTTATATATCTCTTAGTTTGAATTTCAATTCAGATTATTTAGTACTAATACATTATTGTTAGGTAGTAATAATTAATAACAAATTTACGTGTTCCTATAAAATATATGATCATTTTTATTACCTACTTTTATTATCACAAATATTCATATTGATTGATTATGGGTCATGATATATTTCAAGGTTTAAAAAAGAATATACAAATTTAGAATATTATTTGAATTCAATTTTAAGGATCGTGTGTCATTGGGGACCGACATCGATAAATTGTGATATGTAAATATATGCTTTATTGTCTAAAAACCACTAAAACCACCGTCAAGTCATATTATTGCACACCCACTTATCGTTAAAGTTAATTTATTCTGTATACCAATAATATATATGTTACTCGTGTAAAAAACCAACTGATATAAGTATCTATCAACTATATCATTGGACAGACACATGGAATCGTAGCCGGTGTAAAGATAATTCAACGTCATCGTTGACCGCATCGAATTTCGCTATTTTCATTTTTTCCGATTTATAACATTATTTTGATCAAAGAAAAAAACAGTTATTTGCATTTTAAAATTTCTAATTTTTTCATAGTTAACTTGTTGACTAGAATATTATAGAGGCATATAGTAGATAGCATGATTTTAAATATTATTAAAATGTTGTTACGTTGTATTTAATTAAATAAATTTATAATACTGAATAAAATGCGGGAGTTTTGTAAATTCATTTTTTATGAAAAATATAATACTATCAAACATTCTATGTACATCATCAGCATGAAATATATAGGTATAATATGTGTGTAACCCCCAAAGATCAAATACAAAGCATAAAATAAACAAATGTCTGTTTTGATTTCACGTTTAATGGTAATGATAGATTTTTAATTTTAAAGCATTTGATAAATTATTACAATTAGATCAATTACTGAAATTTTTTTTTAAAATAAAAATAAATAATATATTATGTACCTCTAATAATATCTCATACACACCAGTAGACCAAACACGGCTATTCAAGCATATACGCCAAATATTATTTTCGATATGGATTTAAATTTCATGTTTTTTGTCGGTCGCAATATAAATGGTGTGCAACTTCAGTAGCTAAAAATAGTTTACAATTTATGAAAAGACGTTAAAATTAAGGTGCTGCATGGTTTTTCATCAACGGTGCGTATTATTATACAATTCACAATGGTTACTTTTCGCATTTGTATAATACATATTAAGACACTTAAAAGTTACAACTTGTTGTAACTTAAATTTAGCCTAAACGAGAATATTGCACATTTTTTAACTTTTTAGTACCTATTTATATATTATATAGTTTATCTACTATTAAACCATCGAAATATTTGTAATTTTTCACATTATAGTTATATTGTAATTAAATTATATTTTTTCTACTTTACTTTATATTAAGTTTATAACTATAAAAAAAAACATTTTTTAAACAATTTTGCAATGAAATACATACGTATTATATATTATTTAATTGTACTTTCTAAACAATAGTACAATATTTAATAACTCACGGTGGTTGATTTTACATGCGAACTGGCATTCCATGTGGAAACTGATCAGGGTACCTCATCTGTATAATATTATAGTGTATAATAATAACTAATATATTATCACGGCCATTATATTTTGAAGACCTCGCTATAGCAGAAAAGTGACTCTCGTTGATATCATATAATAATAATACAAGCCAAAAAGCCCTGAAAACCGTGCTTAGGTCAACTCGAAAGTCAAAATCATACTACGGTTGCCAAAACAATTAGAAAATATAATCAATCTAACTTTTGTAATAATAAAATAAATACATATTATTAGAGTGTACATAATGTTGGGAGCATAAAAAAGTTTCAATAATAAATGCATGTAAATAGACGTCGTTGTTGCACGTGCTTAATGTTACATTATAAAAATACTATTAATACTGTAAATTAACATTATAATTTAAATTGTAATTATTGTGATCGATGACGACGTTTCATGAGCGTTATTTCATTTGGCCAAGAGCCAATAATTCGAGAATTTAGAGCTACGGTGATTGTTCATATTGTCGCTTGTAAGAGGTATTATAATTCAAGTCGTGGGCTAAGAACCAAAAGGTGTCACCTCAAAATATCAAATTATTAAAGAGAGCAATTTTAAACTTCAAACTGTAATATCTTCTTTCATAATAAATGATTTTTAATCAAATCTAGAAATTCACAAAGTTTCTCTGCGTTTGAATTAAGTTCTTGCTCTAAGCAAATCTTAAAATAAAAAAAATTGAGATTGTAAAAAATGTCAGTTAAAAAATAAAAAGTTTTTTTTGTTTTATAGATAGAATCTTATTGGTTGTAAATATATTTTATCACTTAATAACAATTTTTTTTTTTGTTTTGAAAAAAATATATGTTTCTCAATAAATAAAATTCGGCTTAAGTTAATGCTGATAATTGTGCTTTTAAATAAAAAAAAGTTTGAAAATGTAATACAAGTACAAGGTCCCTCACGAGTTGTTCTCATAATATTTTAAATATATTAATAAAAAATATGCATCATTTTTTTTTTTTTTTTTTTATATATAAGCTTTTGATGTTTAAATTCTTGAACATAGATGCCCTTTATTTATAAAAAAAAAAAAACTTAGTTAGTCTAAGTCTAATTATTTTTAGAATTTTTATATACACTTAAAGACAATTTCTTTAAATTTTTGTGATTTTTTTGAACTATTTAAAGAGTGTCTTGTGTAGATATACAGACTTTTGTTTTTCATAGTCGAAATCCAAACGAATAATTTTTGGGTTATTTAATTGTATATACTCATACAGGTCTATTATATGAATTAAAATAATAATTGATTTATAATAATGGGTTTGAAAGTTAGAGCGACTATATCACATTATGATTACTTGAATATTTTAGTGATCATTATTAATCTTTCAAAATTTATAATAATTAAAAAAAACTATTCATTTATATTTTGTTTTTAATAAGTCAATATTTTCAAAAAAATTATTTGATAAATGATTTATAATAGAAAAACAAATTTTTCATATTTTGAAAAACAGAAGATCTTTACAAGACATACCTAAAAGTAGGTACTCGTATTATTAATAAAAAAACCTAAAAAATCTTTCAATGTATATTTTAAAACTCTATAAGTCAAATTTTGAATAATTGCATTTATGAATAGAAAAAAGAGAAAGAGAGGGTGAGAACGACGATAATGGACCACCCTGTCTATCTATGAGTAACAAAGCAACTACTATGTCGTCAAAATTTGCGGCACAATCGCAACGCGCTCAACGCCTGTTATTATCAGTTCAAAGAGGTTTTTATGTAAAAAATACAAAAATCTAAATACATGACTGTCTAAAATAAAACAAAATAATAACTGAAAAAATAGCCTTTTTTTAAAATTATATCTTAATATTTATTAGTATTACAGAGAAATCTCAACCATGACCTTTTTGAAAATTGCAGTAAAACCAACTGCAGGCGTTAAAACTATATGTTATACGCGATCATCGTCGTTTTCATAACAGATAACCAACGTTCGTATGTATGTCAACGTCACAAAGTGTCTGGTTCTTTTGACGTTCCAGTAGCTTAATTTGGTTTCTCCCATTAATAACCAAACTCATAAAAAATACTCATATAACTACCATACTTCGCCTACATTTACCTAACTGTTTAGTTTCATGATATTCTAGATGTATCATAGGAATTTTAAGAATGTGTAGTAAATGAAAATAATATAAACATTAAAATTTTTGTACTGTATAGTGTATACACTATACATGGATTAATATAATATGGTTAGAAGTAATTAGTTCAGTTATTCAGGTTAAAAAAAAATATTGAATAATCAAATGAAATATCTATATGTTAAATTTTTAATTAAATACGTAATAAAAGAATAATTTTGATTTCATATTTACATAATTTTGGAACTCTTTTAATTTAAACATAATTTATCTATCACTGAAAAAGTATGTCAAATCAGTCCATATATTTAGTAAGAACTATTCAAATTAAATTACAATTATAAACAATCAACTATCTATTTTCTAACTGTTTTCGTTTTTATATAAATGCAAGTTAATGAGCTATAACAAACGTGTTTCAAATTACCCGTGAATTAGTCGTTAATTTCTCTCACATAACATGTAAATATTTTTTTATTTATGAAAAAACTCAAATATATAAAAAAAGAAATATTATTTAGATTATAAAATTACAAAAAAAATTATATTTAAAAAAAACACACAATGCTTGATATAGCATAAAATAATATAGAATTATGTAAGTTTTTTGTTATTATTACAAAACAATGCATTAGAGTAGGTAGCACTATGGTCTCTTACATGAATTTAATATTTTAAGTATGTAAAAGATATGCCGTCATTTTGTACTACAATGAGTCATCAGCTTATTTTTTGTTTTCATTTTTTGTCAAACAACACAAAGAAATGATTATTGATTAGGATGCATAGATTAAAAACATATACAAATGAAAAACATTCATATATGAAAATAATTATCTTATTATTGGTAAATTATATAATACTAAACTAGGGATTTTAACCAATAACCTGTGTGCCTTACGGAGTTATGCATTTTTCATCGAAATAGTTTTATGTTATCCACAAAGTAAATGAATAGTTTTTAAAAAATCTCTTTAAAAATAAACAAAGATTATAATAAAAACAATATGATGCTCGAAGCTCTTCATCTTTTTAGTTTATGTAATTACTGATTAAATACTGGCGTTTCTTAATTATTTATTTTTATGCAAATGGTTCATGTAAATATATATTTTACAAAGTTTTTTGTAAATTAAAATATTATGATTGGTAATTTTTTTGTAGTTTGATTATAATATATTTTATCATGTAAATATTGTTAAAATTTTTAATATTTAAACTTATGATTTTTTCACACTATTAATAATAACTAATTTGTAAACTGTGTTGATTTAGAACCATTATTTAGTTCTCAACAATTCTTTAAATAATACACTTAGATAAATAATTAATTGTGGTTTTAAATAATTTAGTATTGTTATCTAATTATATATATGGAAAAAAAAAAAAAATTAAATATTTTAAAATATTCTACTTAGAAACTGTAATATTATAATATATATATCAAACTCAACATTTCGTAAATTGTTGTACGGAGACGGATAAATTGAGCCGTACATAGTTTAAGCATCACTATTTATATAGACTTTTTTTGTAAGACAAATGCACATAATTTTATTTTTGAGTTACCTAGATAGTGTTTGCACATCGCTCGTTTAATCAACATAAAATTATCGTCATTAATTTGCGCATCAATATATTCAACAATAAACTGGAACGCTTAATAACTTTCACCTTAAAATTTGACATTTGTAAAGTTGTAATAGTCAATTATCAAATATTGTAAATGTTTTTCTGTTTAAAAATATACATACTATACATAATATGTTACGACAAAATTAAAAACAAAAATTTACTGGTGATTATAAACCACAACCAATGTCCAATCCATATATTTTTATCATAATATGATATAGATATTAGATACGTTATATTATAATTATGGCTCATATTTAAAATTAAATAAACAAATTAATTTTTCATTTTACTTATTATATTTTGTGAATTAAAAAAAAAAAAAAATGTTAAATTTTCAAATTCAATCAGAAATTAATAATAAAAGTTTTCCTAATACCTAATGCGCAAATTGTAATTGATAATATTTTGGCTTAATTCATAGACGATGTACAAATTATGCGGCCAATGATAAATAAACATTAATAGATAGGTGTACCTATGCTAAATGGAAAATTAGGTATGAAATAAATTTCAATTATCTATTTTTTGAGACATTAACGTATATCATAACGTCACTCTTCAGGCAGTCACGATCTGGAGAGAGAAACCGTCTCCCCCCACCCGGGCATGGCAGAAACCTACGGGTGCCCACTAAAAATTCTGTCAAATAGGCGTCCGAACTATAGGCCTTTAGACCTACTCCCGGACATAAGCGCCATACGATAAATAAATAATAAATCATAACGTCGTTATAGTATCAGGAGTTGTTTGCGGGGAACCGTCAAATTATAAATGTAATGGAGTAATCCAAAAGTGATTTGATAAAAAAATATTCTGATCAGCACACCAGTAGCTGATATTACTTATGTTTTTATTTTTATTTTTTTTTTTTTTAGTAGTCCACGCACTGAAGAAATCGAAAAGCGTCCTATTTTACAAAACCAACAGTTACAATCGATATAATTTAGGATCTTTTAAATGCTAATACCATAGAACCAGTCCGGTAAGACTTCCATAGAAATAAAAAACAGATCTTCATTAAACTTACACAACTGGTATTTTAAACCAACACGTTATTATCATAACTTATTTTATAATAAGGTTTTTGCTCATCTCTTCTCTATTTTTTTTATGTAACAATTAATTAATTCAAAATTGTTTTTTGGAAATTTACATTTCTTGTATGATCATATTTTCATTCATTACTTTCATTTTTTTATTAAATTTAATGAGTTTGAAAAAAACTAATCTCAACGGATGTATTTTTTCAAACCGGTAAACTATCTTTTATATTATAAATTGTAATTGGATGATTTTTAAAATGAAAATCTGTTGGTGTTGTTACACATATTGATTATTGTGTTGAAAAAATAAGCTATTTTTTTTTATGAAAACAAGGCTTCAACATTTGAGGTCATTAGTCTGAAGATTTTACACATTGATCTAAAATTCAATGTGGATTAATCTTGTTGAACATTTTAAGAGGGGGATAAATAATAAAAAAATAAATAGGTGTATATACTATAGATCCTTAAATAACAATATAAGAATCTATAATTATAAAAAATACGGTCTTTAAGTAAATTAAAAATTCACAATTTAAACGAATGCATTATTAAATGATAAAAACGGAATGAGTCACCCTATATACATATGGAAGACGCTGTGTTATATAATAATAATACATTCGACGCACGTGCGTCAGAAAGAGTAAACGGTTATAATTATCAGGACAAATGAGCGCGAAGATTGAAGGAGTGGCGGCGGCGCCCAGACGCCATAAATAGAGAGTCGGTGTATTCAAATTTGTCAATGATAATTATAATAACAATAATACATCTAGTGTAATATCACATATGGAATGCTCATACGCCGTGGCGCGTACATTGTATTATATTTAAGTGTAACAATATTCTAATATCAAATACTTTATTAGGTAACTAATACCTACCACCTATCATACTACAGGTACGACGTGGTGTACTTACAGGATGTATCAGGTTGATATGACGTAATTAAATTTGATTCCTGTGTACAATTCTAAAACCATACTCACATGCACTCCCTATATTGTATATAATAGAATATTATCGTCGGAAAAATTTAAAAAGTCCATAACAACTGAACTACATGTAAGATATATTTTTGGTGTGTCCGAGTGACGTGCGGCTTTAATGATAATTAAAACACTATAGTATTAGCATAGTATCGTCATGCTCTTCATGCTCTGTAAAAAAAAAAAAGTATATAAAAAGTACTATGAATAAAGAAAATTGCATGAGAAAGCATAATGGATAAATATGAAAATAATCAAATAAGAAAAACTTTTTTTTTATTTATTAGTATTTTTGTTTTAACAATTTTTTTTTGTTTTTACAAGGTTTTAACAAATAAAGTTAAAGTTTACATTTGTGATTTACATTTAAATGTTATAAAGTATAGGATATAAAATAATTATAAATAAATATAAATATAGATATAAAATATAAGTTGTAATAATTTTAAGGTAATGAGTGTGTGTTTATGTTTGTTGTTTTGATTCAGATTCAAATGATCCTGATGTCGGTTCTTCAAATAGGTAGATATCTTGTAGGAGCCGAGGTTTCAGTCTGGGGTTTTTTGTTCGTTTACCGATTTCGTAGTGAACGGCTCCTTCGACAGATTTTAGTTGTTGGTGGAATTTTTTGTATTGGTCTTGGATCCATTTACCTAGGTAGGGGATTCCAATGTCATTATGGAGCTGTTTGTTGCGCATAAACCATAGTGATCAAGAAAAACTTGAATTCGTTAACAAATCACTATCATATTATACACATGTTTACCAAAAATATAGTTTACAAAAATTTAATTTTAAAAACAATTATGTTTATTACAGTTGCTATTATTATACACTATAATTATACTATAATCATTGAACATTATATATCTACAATATTATAATGTTTTTTACCACATCAAATAAATACTGTTGTATGAAAGTTCCGAATTTGGAAGAGTAATTATGGAGATATTGACAAAAATAAAATAATTAAAACAGAAACGAAATTTGATTGCGTGCAATTCGTCTCAAATTTAAATTTTGTTACAAAATTAAATATGGCCACTATGTACCTGCAGTTATACGTATAATAATATTCGTGAATCACGATATAAAATCTTCGTTGAGAGCGCTTCGTATACATTCTCTAAACATGTCGTCGACGATTCGTCTTTGTGTATCCTGTGAACATTTATGATACGAAATTATTACAAGATCACATATACATATGTTGTTTGCTGACTACAGGAACCTATAAAACGATTGATCGCCAGATTTGTACATAAAATACTATAGTATACTAGTATATTATATATATACAATATATATATATATAGCATAAATGTTGTATATACCTGCTCGAGTGACAATAATTGTTGTACGATGATCGCCACGATAATACATATATTAATGCAATACACATTACGTTTCCTGGTGCTTATAATATATGTAAACGATATTGTACACAGTGTAAAAGTCTATGATTACGTAAACATAAAATATATATATGGTTATTTTGTTATAACAAAATACATCATCTAGTTTTATAGTTGACAAACAGAAAAAATGTTTGGGTTTTTATAAAAAAACAATAAATTACGTTTAGTACCTATTATCTTGTACGTATTACATATTTAATAAGCACAATTTAGGGGCTCGGGGATAATTATCATATCTAGTTCGTCGTCATCGTGGTAAATATCGTTTGTGGACTAATGAAAAAACAAGTAAGTATAGCATTTCCAGTTTTTCTATTGAATTTGAGCCACTAAACGTGCTTTGTGCTTTAATTTTCATTAATTTTATACTTTGAATTTTAAAATAAAATTACAAATACCTAATATAATAATATGTAATATGTTAATATATACGACAGCGAGTAAAATTTTTGGGGAGAGAGACTGGGAAAATGTATTCAATAGAGCAAAAAATAAACGAAATTGTTTTCATTTTTTTAATATTATTACTAAATACTAATTCAATCATAATTGTTAAAAGCTAAGAATGTGGTCTCTCTGAGATAAGTGTCTTAAAAAATATAACCGTTAAAGCTAAAAGTTAAATTTTGTCTATTATTAATTTGCACTTAAAAAGTTTCATAAAATATAGTAAACTTAAAAATTTTAAAACCAGGAGTTTAAATAATTTACTTATCAAAGAACAAACGAGAACATACCTTATGAATAATCTAGTGTATATGCATACGTAATTTTAGATTATATAGATGCTCTAAAATAATATCAAATTCGTCTAAAAAAACTATTAGTAAGACGCTCATGTTATGAAGTATAATAATAGTAATAACTTTGTATTTTATATAGTAATAATTATACTAATACATGTTAATATATAAATTATGCAGATACATATACAAATAAACTTGCAAAAAAAAAAAATTAAAATTAAACGATATACTTTTTTTTTTTAAAATCATTAACCTAAACAGAAGTAAAACGATTTAAATGTAAACATTTAATTAAGATCTATCGTTTAAATTCGATATATCATGTAATAACAGTATTTTTACATTTATAAGTGTATATTATTTATTTTTTTTAATAACAAAGTGTATAATTATAGCTACTGCTACTGTGATTATAGTTATTAGGTATCGTTTATATGAATGATCTACAATTAAAATGAACAAATATCTGAACAATAAAACCAGTGATGTGAAAATATTATGAACATTTACATACACTTACGAATATAATATTATGCTCGAGTATCTTGTAACTGTGAGTTAATAATACTATAAAAACCTTAGTAATAGGTGTCATTCTAATATCCAATCAATATAAATTAATAAAAATAATCAATATTTTATTTATTTACATACATCGATGATTGGCGATATCAATTGATTAAAAAAAACTGTATATGGTTATGTGCACAATAATTATATAATTAAAACCATATGTGTTTCATTTAATGTACGTGCATAAAAAATACAAATATTTAACACTTTTGCATCATTTTTAGGAATAATTAAAATTTTTGCTTAAAATCCATGCACAGGACATTATAACATTTTGAAATAGATTAATACCAAAATTACACAGTCCGAGAAATATATTTAAAAATAGTAAAATAGCCATTTGGTATAATAATACAATTTTAAAAATAAAAATAAGAACACTCAATTTAATATTCAATTCTATATTTTCATCACTTAGTTTTGAAATACTGTAAATATATTATATCTTAGAAATCATCTGAAATGATTTTAAGAATATTGAAAATATATATAATTTATTGATCTTTTCAAAATATATCTAATTATACTATTATAGTTGTAGGTAGGTATGTTTTCCTTTCGTTCTACGTTTCTATTATATTTTCTGTTAAAATATAATCAATAAAATCACAAGAAAAAACCTCCCAACCTATAACCACGCAAACTGAATAAAACGAAACTTTTGGTGACCAATATTTATAATACAAAGGTACTTCAATAAATCGAAGAAAAATGTTTTATACATAATCCAAGACGTCGTAGAACTATTATACAATAGATACAATGAAAACATGAATGTAATACTAGTTTTGATCAAATAAATTAAATAACAATAACACTTTCTTATTGATTTTTTAGATACATATGTATTTAATTATTTCAGATCTGGACAAAGAATCGTAATAAAATATTTAAATTCATCGATTCGTTTATTTTTGATAGAAAATACATGGAAAAAGAAACGTATAGTAAAGCGGACCAATTTTAAATATCTTTATTACAAACAATAAGTGCTAAAAAGTTTGTATTTCGTTATACAACAACTAAAAAATAACAATACTATTGATTAGTCATCTTCTTTTCTTGATTTTTAAATTTATTTTTTTTTTATATAATATATACGAATGGAATTTTTCCGAAACAAACCAAGTTTAAATTATTCGTTAAATTACACATTGGTTGACATGGTTTATCATTTAAAACTCATTAAGTTACATAAATAGTGAATTCTACCAGTTTTTAAAAACATTTTTACGTCAATATTTTGTATTCCTACTTAAATCAATACTAATCGTATTCACTGGTCACTACTGAAGTGGTATGACATTAAAACTAGCAGCGCTAAACTGCGCGTGAAGAGGCTTATATATAATCTATATTTTTTTTTTTTTTTAATATTTAATATTATTAGGAACTTTATATTATACAATGTTTTATTGCTATTATTGATTTTTAGTTCAGTTTATAGTAAACATAGGTAGATTTAATTTTGACCGTGTAATTAAAATATATGTATTGGCTTTCTATTAAATGAAAAAAAAATATGAAAATAATACATATTTATTGTACATGATAAACCTATTGATTAAAAATATATATTAATTTAATAATATAAAATAGTACATGGAAATATATCCTTGAAACGTAGGTAATTGAATTAATATTTATTATATTCATATTTTACTCGTTCTCCTGTACTTTTCACGTATATACCGTTACGAGTTAGATTGCATTTACAACGAATTCTTCCACTGAATGATTTCTGCAGTAGCCATAGTACGTTTATTTTATTGATGGTGAGAAAAGCGCTAGAATAACATCAGCTAAAATAAAAACGGACACTGGTATTTTTGCATGGCAGATTTTATACTTTATAAACGAGATAATACTATACCGTACGTTATCCAGACGAAAAGTAGATGTCAAATGTCATCAAGTACCAATATGTAGACACGAAAGTGACTTGAACAAGTCCACGTGGGAAGGAAAAAAAATTATCAATCTATTATTGTCTAACATCGGCGTATAACCGAACGATATAAAATGCGCAACGTAATTTATTTCTACCAATTTCTTTTGACACGTTGCGCGTATATTTTCAAACGAATTCAATATAGTAATATTATTGTAACAGAGACAATAAATTATTTCAATGTTTTTAGTAGTATATTATTATGACGTTTACATTAAATAACGCTGTTTACGTCATTACATATCTATACAATACATAGATATAATATACACACATAACGTGTAATCCTATATCATAACACTATTTTGGTTCATATAACCATGGTTATACTGTAGTAACCAAACGGATTAAAACGACTCAGAGATGCTGATTGTATTATGTGTTCCTATACATGTCTAAACCAAATGTGTATAGATAGTGCGTAATATGTATATACGTATTATAATAATTACAATAGCACCCCTACACTTAACCACAAGATTTTGGTACTCGTCTTATACGGCACACGTACACCGGAATACGCTTTGTCCCCGCATGCGAATCCTTACACATTGTATAATTGAGTTCTGTCGGTTTATAACCATATGGTTGCATTGTATCAGCTATTAATCATTTTATCAAATATAATACCCAATGCTTACTCAATGATATGCTTTGTTTGCGTAGATTTTAACTGGAAGTAAGAAACTCGATACCGAGTAAAAACGCTTCAATAATGTGTCGTGAGAGCATCGATAGATCGCTTCCGTTTTTCATTTGATCGGACAATGGCTTAAATAACTTCTCCCGTTTTAATTTCATACTTAACTCTGACACACCTCTGCGGAGTTTTAGTAGTTTGACTTTGGGCCCTGTTGTCGGGATCAATACAATTCTCGTTGTAGTGCGAAACTGTAATTTTTTTTAATGTATTTAACAACAAAAGTCTTACCCTCTCAGTATGAGTACTAAAACTTGGTCAAACTTCGTTCAATATTATTATAAGGATAGGGTTTTCTCTACGACTTTATAGTCTACAGCTGGTATACGATACTGATACGTATAACTACTCATAACTACCTATAAATGTATTCCTCGATATTGGTCCATTGATAAGTGTGTATGTAATAAATTATATTAGTTTGAAATGACGTAAGTATCATAAATAATGTGAGCGTATCATATTAGATCAATAAATAGACTGATAGAAAATATGTGATTACTATCAACATAATTACTTATGAGCATAATATCCGAGTATAATATCTCAAGTATACCAAATGTAAACTATGTTTCATACATTTTTTATTCTGTAGAAAAAAAAAAAAATATAAACAGATTATTATCTGTATTGATTAATACGTACCTATGTCGTATACCAATACCAATTTCATTATAATGTTTCAACGTTATTGTATTATTGGTATATAGATTGAGCTCTATATAATACAATAATATGAAATTAATTAATTTAATTTACGACATTTGAATAATATATTATGTTATAAAATAATTTTCAATAGCGTTCTAATACCAATATCTGATGACTTCAATTGGTACTAGATCGACAATGATAAATACATAGGTGATAGGCGTGACAACAATTCGAATCATTTCGTATACCGACTTATTGTGTTTTGATTAAATAATATAAATAGATAAGTGGAATACCATTTAGAAAACGTATTCTTTTATTTAATTCAATACGCTTCAATGATTCTTGTTATTTTATAAATAAAAACATAGACATCAAGCTTACTAGATTTTTAAAATATTTTTAAATTACAAGCTATGTATAATATATATTATACTAATTTAAAAATTCAATTTTTCTAGAAATTTACGCTAACTAAATTAACTCATACTACATTCATCATAATTATGAAAACAAAATTATGTTTATAAAATATAAATAAAAATGATTTTAACTAATACAATAAGTATATCACATATGGGAATTATTCTAAGTACAATCCGTTGTACTTAAAATAAACCACTTAGTAAAAATATGACAAATTTAAGACACATTTATAAATGAACGATATTATGAGTACTTGTTGATATAAAGATATAATTCTAGATTTTCCCTCACATCTTTAAAATATCACTGAGATATTATAAACTATATAAAAGGTATACCTGATGAATAATGTTATAAATAAAAAACTGAGCTTCTATGCTTTAAATATATTTAAATTACTGATATCGCGTAATTTATAAATACAAAATGTCTTAGCTGTATCTTTTAATTCAAAATTAATAATGAGTTAAAGTAAATCCAATATATCAGAAACCCTACCAAATTAATTTTATGCAAAATAAAATACAAATGCAAATACAATTGTTTTTGGTTAATTAAATCTACTAATTACAATAATAATAACATACAGGATGATTCTTTTATCAGACAACGCACATTATTTCAAAATCTATAAATGTTTTTGAAAATACTTTTTTTCCACATAATTTCCGTCAAAAAATAACAGTATTTTTTTCATATTTTTTTTTTTTTTTTTTGAGTTTTTACCTTTTTGAATGCTAAAATACATTTTAAACTTAATATTCTTAAGTAGAATATTTTTTAGACTACTTCAACAAAAACAACCGAAATTTAGACAAGTAACTTATGAGGTATAAGTATTCAAAATTATGTTAAGCGGAATAAAGTGGTACTGAGATACCTTGTAAGTGTTGGCTTACTATTCTACTCACCAAAACTTTAAATACTTATAATTCATAAATTACTCGTCCGAATTTATATAATTATATCAAAATACTCCAAAAAATATTCTGCTTTAAAATATAAAATAAAAAATTTAAAAATGCATAATGATAAAAAATATAATTTTTTTTTAAATCATGTTTTATTTCGATTAAAAATTATGTTAAAATTATTTTAAAACAATGAGTATTATTACTATTATTTAACGAAAGTATCACCTAGTATAACGCTATGAAATTAAAAAAAACTACAAAGTTTGTGTTTCAACATACACGTGAATAAAAATTATGCCTAATTAATAATAGAATGTGAAATTGTTAACGCCGTACACAAAAAAAGTACTTTACCATATATGTGTTTGTATTTATTTGTATCGATTTTCTTATATTGGACCAATATAATAATACTATCTATAGTGTAAAGGGTGAAAAAGTACCCGGTTATATAAAATAATACTAAAGTAACTATAAATATATTTGGTACATACCAATGTTTTGAAATCTGTTTTGTGTATCATTATATTGCACCTAAGTGTATATTATATCTAATATAATTATTATTATAGTTATCATATTTATAATTATCATTACAACGATTGTGCACAGTTATCATGAATAAAGAACTTATACATTTTTTTAGGAATATCCGATACTAATCTAAATTATTATTACTTATTTATAATAATCATAACCACAGTATGATACTTTGATATATTCATCGTATATGTGTTTTATTAAAACATAATCATCGAATAAATTGTACATGGCAATCAATTATTAATAATTTGATACATTAATTTCGGATAATTTCATTTATATGCCTATATAATCATACGTTTACATAATATAGAGTTATACACAAAATATTGAATATTCTCACACAAAATACGTATGGCACGCGAGAATGTTAATAGTGTTAATAGGCTAAATGTCTGCACACGCTCGTTATTGCATGTGCGTAATGTATAGATAAGTGCGTTTTAGGTACGCATGAATTGACGAAATAAATTTAGAATGAAATAAGGTTAATATGAAAAAAAAAAATAATTAAGAAGTTGAAAAATTACGAAATTGGCTGAACCAATGGACCATACACTAAAGTAGTTGTAAATTAATGAAAAAGACGAGCCTTAAAAAATATGTATTATCGGTTAAAAGGTAATAATAATAATATATTGTGATTTTAATTATTATAACTCGGTTATTAAAAAAAAAAAAAAAAAAAAAAAAATATAAACTAAAATTAAGTTACATATTATTTTTTTTAAGAGTGTGATAAACAGATATAAATTTAGCCATAAGTCATCATGTCAAGTGTATATAATAGTATGATATTGTAGATAATAAAAATTTAAAATACTGAAATGGCACGAGAAATAATTATCGATTATTTTGTTTTAATTTCGTAAAATGATAAATTGTTTTTTTTTTCAACAGCTGAACAAAACAAGTAATAAAAACGCTAATTAATCGAAATCAGCTTTTTCTACGCTTTTCTTTAACAATAAATTCGATGTTTTTAAATTGGCAATTACATTTTTAACTCTAAGTAATGAGTAAATGTTGTGTAATGTGATGTACGAAAAATAAATAAATTATGAAGCTATTAATATTGTAAGCATTAATAATAAGATTGAAATAATTTAATTGGAAATGGTTATGATTATACAATGACAACTACAACTTTTATAATAAAATATATTTTTTTATGTAATTTTAACTTTTTTCACATTATACGATAAACAATAAATAGTGTTATTTTAAAAATATAGATGGTTATTCAATGATTTTATTTTATTTTTTTCATTTTTAACACATTTATTTACGTAAAATATTATAATTTGTACTTTTTACACATACAGACAAACTGTACTTAAAATATTTTATGAATCGTAAATTTCATATTATGCAATTATATTGTTTCATGGTAAAGTACCTAAATAATAATTTGTATTATCTTTTTATCTTAATAATTATATAACTAAAATTTATAGTAAAAATGTCTGTTTTTAAAAATTAAGTTGATTTTTTTTTTTTAATCATACATTTTATATTAATTTCTGTAATCTTTAGTTTAATATAAAATTAATTCTTTTAAATATTTGTTTTGTTATTGAAAAAATAAATGTATTCTATTAATGCGATGAACATTTTTACCATCGGCTTGGTGGAGAAATAATAGACAGACATGAGGAATATACGATATTTTCAACTCTGTTCACAATTGTCATGCATGTTCAATACAATGGTCATTAAGTATAACATAATACATTATTCGATAGTAATTGTTGTTAAACAAAGTATTTTCCAAGTATCTCTAAGATTCTAAAAACTAGATTATTCTCCTTTATATAAGTACCTATACTACATTTTGAAACAACAGTTGCGTAGTAGTTACTAGACTAATTTAGAGTTCTATCGATTTAGAAATACAGCTATAGTATAAATATATATGTTTATAGACTACATACACCAAACTTCCACGTTGAATTTAAAATTCAATGACTGACATGCGTTGTATTTAATGAAACTAAAAACAACCCATAATACTGCATAATTTTATAGTTTATTATGTATTCTTGCTATTGTAATTATTATCGTATTATAATTTATAATTAATAAAATATATTATACCATATGGACACGTGAGTGGGTGGTTTTTGATTGAATTCATATGCGTTAGGTTAATTCATTATAGTATCACATTATAGATAATAAATCGGACAGTCATTTATCAGGTATGCGTAGTTATCAGTTTCACAATAAATATTGTAAACGTAAGTACAATCTGTGATCAGAGAGTTTTAACTGTGACGAAACATAATATAATATTTTAAAATATATATATATATATATATATATATTGTGTATCATGTGTAATTTAATTTTCTAATTACTAAGCGCGTGTGTGTCTGTGCGACGGCGACGGAACGCGTACAATGGCGAAAAATGTGCTATACACAATACCGGGGTTCATTAAGTAAAAAAAAAAACCCGTGACATGTCGGTTTATAAAAGAACTGTATATTATTATTTAGAACGAATAACTAACATAAAAACTGTTTACAAGTGTTTGTAACTCCATATTTCCATTGTTACACTTCAAAAATCTCAACCATATAATTGGACAAATGAACGTAATATAATATTGTAACATTAAAAAGTCAGGTAGGGAATCGACTACTCTTTAAATAAAATCGGTATCAGGTACGTTTATTTTTGTAAAATCACGAAAACTTCGTATCTGGGCGATTGGCGTCTACGTGTAAAGGACTCATCGAAAAAAACCGTTGTCTTATTGTTCGATCGTTTGGTTAGTGCCGCTTAATAATATAACAACAACAAAATATAACACAATAATATTATAACACGACTACTATTAAAAATACATTGCTCAATAAAACTTGAGTTTTTGTCATGACTCGTAATAATAATATAGCGTTTATCTTTTTACTACCTGTTTATTATAATTTTGGCGGATAGCCCGGAGATAGCCGTACGCCCGTGGTATAACTATACAGTATAATATACTCAACCACGTACATTTAACTAAGTAATTTATCATAACTTTACACGGTTACACGTGTTTAATAGTTAATAACACTAAATCGATACAAAAAGGACGGACCCTCGTTACCGAACCGCGTTGTTCTACAAATTACAATCATGTTTACTAATAACTACCGGAATAATCATTGTATAATAATTATTGTGTTATTATATTATTATTATTATTATTATTATTATTATTATTATCATCATCATCACATAGTGGCGTAAATTGGGGAGTGCTGTGGAAAAAGGATATAGGTACATCGCGCCGACGAGGTGGAGTGTATTATAAAAGGACGATACTATGAAATTCAGGAAATTCGGGAGATATCGTTTTGAATCAATATAATATATTATCATATTATAATAGAATACTATAATAACAATATACCTGCCTAAACTGCTTCCCGGTTATGTAATAGAGGTGGTTTATGGAGAAAATGACTCGCTTTATTAGCATTTCAGATTTTCTGTCCACTGATATAGTATTATATAATATATTATATACAGTATACCGCACGGAGTCTAAAATATACAAGAATGATTATTATATAATATTATATTTATTATTATGAAGCAATAATATACTTTTTACTGGCAAAACATAAAAACGACTATTCTCGCTTTGAAACCACATCGGACGCTTATACCAGGAAATCAGGAAATCTGGTGATGGCATATAGCACTAGATGCAAGGACGATGACGTCGATGTATAAAGTATTCTAAAAGTTATTAATATCATAATTATTATGAATATTATTGGTATTAAAACAGTTTATATATTCGAATATCAAAAATATTTTAACTCTATGAAAATTAAGCGAGATTCGGATAGAGGTATCGTTAAAAATTTAACCAGGTATTCAATTTCAATTAATAACAACCCGAAACTTGTAAGTACCAGGTAGATGGTGCACTGAAAATTTAAGATCGCTTAATGCTTACCCATCACGTTAATTTCCATTTACATAGCATCATCTATTATTTCGACGATCGTGCTTCTTGTTCCTGAGTCCCTGACAAATATAATAGTTCAAACTCATGGAACAAAGACACGATTTTTTTTGATATCCTCAAAATATAAAATAAAGATTTTGATTGATAAGATATTTCTAATAACTTGCATTTTATGATTTAGACAATATGTTTACATAATTTAATGTAAGAAAAAAAATATCAGGTAAATTATGTAATAGCTTTGTATATCATGTTATACTTTAAGATAAAACTTTATTTAAATTTTATTTTACGAATCATTAAAGTGTATTTTAAATCGTTGAAATTTGATTTAAAATCATTGTAAAAATCAATATTATATCACTATAAAATAAAATATTAGTTATTTGGATGAATAGATTTAATAATCGTTAGGATAATTTTCATTTTTTCCTTTTTTATTAAATGTAAATATCTATTTAGTATTCGTTAATGCCAAAAATTACGTCACGAACTATAATATACATATAACTTATGAATTTTTGTTTGAACGATGTAGGGCGTAGGTATATCATCAACAGCGTAGTAACTATGACTGAAACTATAATTTTTTTTTTTTTTTTAAGTGCGATAACTAGATAGCATATAACACAAATTAACATATCATGATAAGATTCCTATGCAGCTGTACTGCAGATTTAACCTAACCAAACCTAACCTGGGCATGCTCACTAGAGAAGTGGATGAGACGGTCAAATCTTAGTTTGTATTTATCATTAGAAACTGTTCGTGTTTTCAATATTTTTTCACGTGTGATTTTTAAGTCAAGTTTTAATCGATAAGTAACAATAATGTATGCAGTAAATTATTGAAAGTATAATTATTTTACCGTCATCATAATTCAATTAATATAATTACTACGTACAATAATAATATACGTGTACAAATTGACCTAACGCAAAAAAATTGTAATATTTTACAGTAGTTACAGCTTATTGGACTCACTTTAGGACCAAAGTCAGAAAGGCGGAAGGTCCAAAAATTAAAATATATGTCAATATACATTATAATAAAACATAAATATGAATTATTATGCTATATTTTATATTTATTATATTTGCTTAATTATGCAGATATTCGTTAGAAAAATATGAAAACAGTTTTTTTTTTTTTCAAAAACGTTATTTAAAATTATTTATAATTATTTAAATAAAAAAAAAGATTAATAATTTAAATACATTTCTATTTTATGAAGCAAGGAAATACTAAATAGTATTGTTAGTTGTCGTAATCTATACGATAAAATCGAGAAAACGGAAAAAAATAATACATATTGACTTCATTAAACATTGTTCAACAGACGAATTTTTTCTTGTGATTAGTATTTTTTTGTAAATTGGGATTAGCCCGTTTATGTCCAATAGCTGTACATTAACCACAAGTATAAAATGAGCGGTGACTACTGCAGAATAATTATCATTAACGAGCATGGCCCCCGTGCAGGTAAATAATGTGAGACTACAATTTTTGATTTTTTCTCGTTATAACACCGCGGCGCGGTGGTCTGAAAACAGTCTAGAATGCATATTATCCGCGGGGCCTTCAAGACTGGTGTACCTATTGCGTTGTAGTCGACGACTACGGCGAAGAATCAAAACATTTGTACGGACGTAGCGTTATTAATTATTTTCAGAAAGATCAAGAGAAAAAAAAAAACAAAACAAAAAACCTAAAAAAACAACGCGACAGACGGCGGTAGTTAGCACTGTGGCCATAGTGTTGTTTACAATACGTACGACATTGCGTACATATAGGTATAGAGGTATACGACGGATAGCAGAACCGTGTGGCGTAACAGCGACCTAGGTGCCGGGGGCCCAACGACGGCGGGGAGGTACGGGCGAGATACGATCGCCGCCGCACTCCCGAGTCGCCCGGCGAATTGCACACGCACATACAAGCTCGCGTTTCTCTCGTCGCGGCGCATGCGGCGGCGGTGGCGGCGGCGTCGGCGGCGGCGGCGGCAGACGAGCGCGCGACCCTTGGCTGCGTGTGTGCTCCTCGGCGGTCAGTCGCCGCTAACGCACGCCGGACGTGCCCGTCGAACGCCCGGTGGTCCCCCCCACCGCAGTAATCACGCTCGCGAAATCCCGCGACAAGTGCGCGAGAACATCGTCTTCGTGTCGTGTCGTCTCGTGAAATCATTACGAAGTCTTAATAATCGTAAAATTCGTCGTTACCCGTCGCGTCACGAGTCGTCGGAACGTAATGCGTTAAATGACGATAACTGCAGTGATCGTCTCGCATTAAAACAAAATAGTAATAATAATAATAATAATAATAATTAAGAGACGACTTTCGTCTCGTCACACGGTTATACGAAATAATAATATATGATAATCATTGTGCGGTCGTCGGGATAAAATAAATTATAATATTAATAATAATAATATGTCATAATATCGTTTGGGCACAAAATATATTGTAATATTGTTATTTGTTATCAAACCGCCGCCGTCGTCGGCGTACCTGTTTCGATACATTATTAGGTATACGACGTACGTGTGCGATCGTTGCGAATCCGTTGCAACCAGTGACGTTTTTCCGTGTTGAAATTACCGACGGTTCCAGTTTTCGCAGCCCCGTCGGCCGACTTCATTTCCCGGCTCGAAGAAAAACCAGTCGGCGTGTCGGTTATACATCGTTTTGTTTGCGCGCGAGTGCCAACGACCGGGCCCCTGTTTTAAAATTATTTTCTTAACACTTTGTGTACGCGCGCGTGTGTGTGTGTGTGTGATGCGGTTTCCAGTATTGTGTTCTCCGGATCATCGTCGTCATTGCCGCCGGTGCCACCGTGACCCAGTGATCTCGCGGAGAAGCGTCCGATCTTAAACACGTACTAGATATTATATACGTATATCATATTGTACGGTGCACTTACGCAGGTACTTATATACACTACTGTTACCACTACCTTTGTCCGGATACCTGAATACGCGTGTAAACACCAGTTATTTACCTGTAATATGTTGGCCGCAGCTGACGCTAATATTATGTGATACTCTATATTATTATTATGATAATAATTGTTGCGCAGAACGATAACTCGCGTTATTATTTATTTTGTACGCCGCCGTGTGTGTTATGTATTTTATGCTAATGGTGTACGACAGAGGAAATATTGCCATTTTCATAATTTTGTTTTAAAAAAATAATGCTCCGAATACCATTATATAATTACGATGTAATCGTGTTAAACGTATCGTAAATTTGTTTTTTTTTTTTTTTTTTTTTTTTTAACACACTACGTGTTCTCACGCCTGTATATTAAGATTCTTTTTTGATTTTTCACAAAACACTGTAAGTACGTTTATTTATCGTTATTTTTTTCGCGTAAAATAATTTTCTCTTATCAGAAAAGTTGATTTCTCTCTTTGGTCGTTTTGTTTTTTGATCAGGATTCAGAAAAAAATGTATTTAACCGTGCGATTATCGCAAGCGGTATTTTTTTATACTTGATAATTTACTATCAACTATATTATAATTATGTTTTTTTAAATGACGTTTACAATATTATATTTACGTTCGAAAAATGGTATTCGAGTAACCTTTTAATTTCTTGTTCGACATTAACTTATGTAGTTTACCGTGGTCGTAAAGTGCGTACCTATAGTATTTCAACGTCGTCGACTATTGGTCGTAAACATAGTAATTCGTGTTATTTTAATTGCTGTGACGAAGGGTTATAAAGTTTGTTTTCGTTACGACCATTACTGAAGTGAATTTATACGAAAAAAAAAACAGGAAAATAAATGTACTTAAAAACACGCCTACACAAACACAAATATATCATAATAATAATATAATATACACGTAATCAGGCGTATATATAAATTATTTACTACGTGAAACTAAATTTATCATCACATATACACAATAAAGACGATAAGGAAAATACATCAAATGATTTTAAATAGAAAAATAATTCAAAGATGAAAATGCCAATTTAGTTCAGTTAAAATGTCAACGAATATGTTTCACGAAGAATTATGAAAAAGTTTTGTGTTGTGTGTCCTTGAATGAATGGCTTTTTTGATTTGAAAGGTTAAACTGAAAAGTTAAAATAAATCTAAAATGTATTATTATGATTGTGTTGATATTTTTATTCGTACGTCCATGACACGAACCTGCAGTATTATATTTTCATTAGAAGTTTCTACTTTCAGACGTGGAAGTAAAAAAAAGGCGATTATAAAATAACATTATAGACAATATTATGAATGAATAAGAAAATATTATCATTGACAATAATGGTATGCTCGTCCATTGCACGACATAATAGTGTTTAACTTGAGAACCGTTTAATACTTAATCTATAGGTAATAATATGTATCTATAATCAATCAAATTGATTTTCGAAACATAAATTTACAAAACGATAGTAAGTTATTTTACATCACAAATTCATAAAGTATACGAGTACATCACATTCTTGACTTGATTATTATCGTTCAAGTCGGTTAATGTATTCGAGGTTTTTTTATCACTGTTTCAAATTATTATCGTTATGGTCTGTAACACTAAAAACATTGAAATAATAATATATTCTCAAAGCTTAACAGTGGTTTTCGAGATATATATCCGAAATTCATTGAAGCATACAGTCAATGGACTTCTGGTTTAGACGACCTGATTTCATGAGAACGTATTAATAAAATGAAATGCTGTATAAATACAAAGATAAAATCGTATGAGAAAAATCTTATACTCTAATAATGTAATATAATGACATGTTAAGTCATTGTATTCGATTGAAAAATACTTGAAATAGATAATATTTTTTAAAACAAAAAATATGTATTATAGCATATTATTATTATTATTATTATTATTATTATTCACAATAGTCAATATATTATGTTGTAGGTACAGCTTATAACTACTATTGTTATCGTCGGTTGTCGAATTTTTCCTCGTGAACGACCAGTAAAATGTTATCATTGATTTATTTAAATAAGTACATATAATATAGGTATCATTAATATTGATTTATTTATACTTTAAGCGCGTATTATATAATATTATAAAATGTTGGTATTATTCACATATTTTAAATTATCGTATTTAAAAATGTCTGATTTATTTTTGTAACACAATGAATTTACCTGGTAAATTTTATTTTTTGAGCCCTAGTGTTAGAAAACAATGCGATTTTTAGTCTCGAGTATAATTTAAAAAAATTAATATGATTTTTAGAAATATTTCATTTAATAATATTATTGGTTTCGTGTGTATTGTGCTTTAAAAATTTAATTTTGAGCGTCGTTTTAGTGTTCTATAACTCTTTCACATAAATAATGAGTCGATCGACTAACATTTATGGTAGGTATATAGAATGTATGTAGGTACCTTTAATGTTTTACTTTGATCTTGTATCAAAGTCCCAGGATTTTCATTAATGTTTGTTTAAGTAATCAGTTTTTCTATATTTAATTATAATTTAAAAGGTAATTATTTCCTTTCATTAAATATCTTTAATAATTATATAGTATTAATTAACATTTTAAGAGAATTACAAATTTATTAGAAAATGTAGTTTTTTTTTTTCTAATAATGTTCAATCTAACTATTTTTGTGTAAAATAGAACTTACTGTTGTATCGCTTGATATATTAAATTTTGTAAATAAATTATGTTTTGTTGTTTTAATGAAAACAATTCTACTCCAAATCATTTACTGTAAACGATGTTCTGAATTGTTTCTCGGAATTTAACTCTAACCTATCCGTTTCAAGGGTAATCGAATTTGTAGCTTATTCACTTAAATTACTCGTATGTCTAATCTATTTACGCATTATCCATTGACAGTTTCATGTTGTATACGGTTCTTTGAAAACACAGATAATAAACATAATATCAAACTATTAAGTGATTGTAGCAAAGTCAAATCCGATATTATTATTTATTTTCGAGAAAATTAAACTCGTGTGCAAATAAAAATTATACTTTTATATTTCATTTTCTTCCAAAATTTATCTATACACATAAAATGTTGAATCATAAATTCATAAAATTAAATTATATTAATATTAATATTACTATATTTTTAGCAAGCTGATAAGTAATAATGTATAATTTAGAATAGAAGACAAGGTTTCGGAGTATTTAAACACTAAACTTTAAACACTGCATATTTTATTGGCAACACGAGATTATAATAAAAGTTTTCTGAGTTGTGTATTTTATGTTTGATTTTCTACACGTATGAAATATATATATATACTTTTATAATTTACTAATACTGTATAAAATAATAACTATGAACCCATACTTAATTATATAATATGTTATTTGCATATATTGCTACCAATGGAAATCTAAAATTCTGTTGTCTACTCTAAGTACAACTTTTATTTTGTTTGACTGAACGAAGCGCATTACAATCCGAAATTACAATTCTAAAGTGGTATAAAAATGTTGGTCTCCAAAATCTAATTCAATCTCAGCTGTGTTTTCGCGTGTATATCCGGTGTGGTTTATTGCGTTTTGCATTTGACGCTGATAAAATATTATACAGCCGATGCTGTATAATGTAGTAAGTATAACATAAAAGTTGCATATTGTTTTGTTTTGATTTTTTTTTTATTTTATTTTGCTATGTTATTAGCTATCGTGTGAGATAGACGAGTCGAAATAAAATATATTATCGCGGTTTGAATAGTAAACTTTCATCGGAAGATGATTTATGAATATTTTCCTAGTACGTTTTTATGATATATATGACACTATGATATTTTATCGTAGACGTTATATTTTTTTATTTTTTTTATTATTGTTCGTTATATTTTTTCTTACCATAAAACTCCGGATATTATTATTATGGGAAGAGGATCGCAATACGCGCGTAAAATATTTGAAATTGATTTGTTCGTTTCCGTTTCGGTCTACTACTTATATACATATATCGCGTTCTTCTGTTTTATCACGAACGCTGGCCACTTATACCGCGATGCCGTCACGGAATCGCTGCATCCGAATGCTCATAATACACAGGTGTGCACAGTGTACACTACAAAAAACCAAATAAAACAATCTCGTATGTATAATATAATATCAGGAACCTATTCACGGTGTGTTGGAGGGTCGTTCGATCGCGTGTGTTATTCTCTCATTCGATAAATTGGAAGTACGCACATAAATGTAAGCACACGATGTTACGATGAATGAAGAATTGGTCAAATAATTGTATAGTTTTCGACAAAGGTGGGCCAGTTAATGAAAAAAATAAAATAATTTCAGTAAATTCAGTTATACGTTGATGGTTAACAAACAAATATTTTAATCAAAAAGTTTAAAGTTAATATAAAAAAAAATATAACATACATTTTTTAAATAAAGTTATTATTATTTATTTATTTATTTATTTTTTATTATTTCCATTTAAATTACTCTCACTTTTAATGGTTACTGTTCAATTTTTTTAAAATAAATCTTAATATTCTTTATCATTACAATAGTAGTGGTTAAAGTATTTATAGTTTAAAGTTGCACATGTCAACTAATTTACTTAACCAAGAAGGTTTTATTCGTTTATTATTATTTAAAATAATCGTGTAAAACACAGTGAAATTAGTTTTAACTATAGTTAGAGATATGTATAAGACTTAATAGTCTTAACTTAGCGTATTATTTTTAAATTTTACAGGAAAAAGATAAGTTATTTAAATTAATAGATTTAATTAAGTTTAATTTATTAAAAATAAGTAAAATAGTCAGGTTAAAATATTCAAAAAAATAAATAATTTTCAATCACTTAGTTGGTTCACATTTTCAGCTTTTAGTTTACGTGTGGTACAACCAGTATAAAATCATATAGCTTTATCGCATGGTTGTATTGGTTTATAACTATTAACTATGCGATGGCGATGTAAACAAAGACGATTATGATTATTAGATGATAATATTTTTTAGTCACTCGCTAGAATGTATGTAAAATTATACACCATCGTTAGCCGGTACGCATTTAAATTATATCCATACGATATAGATCATTGTACGTGCGTTTTCTGCACACGCACAACAACAAATGTTTTACGATATTGTGGGACATTCGACGTTCACGAAGGGTAGGCAATAATATATATATACTATTCGAGTGATATATTATACTTTTTGCTCACAAAGTGTCATAATATATATATATACTCACACAGTCACACAGATAATAAGAAAAATATCCGATCGACTTTTTACAGACAAACAATTAATAACAATACACACACACACACACACATGCTGTCTTACCAGTGGTTTTTCTTTTGTTTTGTTTATATTTTATGGTAACTGGTAAGTATATATATATATCGTATTATAGTAACGAAATAATTGTAGTTTTAAATATTTTGACCTTGAGAATTGATATTATCCATTTCCCATTTTAATATTATATCTCGAAGGTTTATATTATAATACGGAAAATTTAATGAAAGTCAAACTATCGTTTTAATCAATAATCGACAACATTTTTCATTAAATTTTTCTTTAAATCCAACTATCTAATTCAGTTAGACCCATGCATAATAATATAATTAATAATTATATTTAAAAAATGTGTTTTAAACTTTAAAAAAAAAGACTACCGTTGGGTTGAAATTAAATCCTGATAAACTGTTACGTTTTTAATTACGATAAAGGTCATGCAGTTATCATATGTGATGCTACGAACTGAAGAAACAAAGTAGGTAATATTATTTTGAGATCGCGATAACTTCAGATAACCATGATGGCTGTAGTGAATAAAACAAATATTAATATACTGCTCTATTTAATTATATTATATAATCATATTATAGCATTATAATGTTATGTACAATAAAATGACTTTATTTATTTATTTTTTTTTTAGTTTGGATTTTTTATCATTATTATTTTAGTATGTACGTAAATGTATGGTAATTGACTATCTTCTGCAGTAATGTTCAATTCACCTACCTGGTTTGATACTTACTAACGCCACGATGTTTGGAATCGATCAGGTCTATATTTATATGACACAATATTTTAAATTGAAACTATACTTTATACGTATTTTAGTGTATCAAAGATGTTGTGCTATAATCTAATAATACAGGATTTATTGTTTCAATAATGTAACGATTACATTTATTTATCAATAAGCGTATAGTTTAAATATATATACCGTCGATATACATAAAATAATACACCGATAGTTTTTAACATCATTTTTTTCTTTAATAATGTTATTTATTTAAATTCCTATTTTTGGAAGTTAAATTATACTTAAGATCGTTTTTTTTTAAATACTTATATTTTATAAAATATTAGAAGTGTCTAATGGTGGTTCAAATTTTGTTTTTTTTTTTCAAATGGAAATAAACTTTTTAATACAATTTATTAAGCATTATTAAGCAGTTTATCTTTTTTTTTTTAAACGTTGATGTATCTATATTAAAAAATAGTTTACCCAAGTATAAATATTTTAATATTTTTTTACTTATTTTTACTAATTTATCTATTCAAAATACGATTTTTTAAAAACTAAAATTCTCAGAAAAACTGCATTAATAGATTATTATCATTAATTGTTATGGTTTTAAAATAATCATTAATTTTAAATTATAAACATCCAAACCTATCAAACTTAACACAAAATATAATTGCTTAAAAACTACTCATTCAAACTTACATTCTGACATAAAAATAATTTCTAGAAAAAAATCGGCTAAATAATTTAAGGTAAAAATATTAGTATCACTACAAGACACTTCAATAGCAAATACAATATCATATAAATATTATAAAACAAATTATTTAAATGTAGTTAAAAATTTCAAAAACCCTAATTTAAATATAATTAGTTATAAAAGAAAAAGGGAGTGAGAAATTTTGAGGAATCGTTCTGTTTATTACGAATAATATTTTTGTTATAATCTTCAAATCTCGATCTTCGACCTAATCGTATATACTCATAAGTAATAATAGTCGATTTCGTATTTTGAGACTTTTATTTATTGATAAATAATATCTTACTATTGTAATATTTGTAAATAACACGATATTATATGGATTTAATTTTTTTAATTCTTTCGAAAATTAATTTTTATATACCTATGTTCATAAATTGAAATATAGAATTACATTTTAAAACACTATAATTATAAACCACCAATATTTTGTGATTTATATGTTTAATGCAGGATGAGTATAACCAAAAAATTAAAAGAGAAAAGTAATAAAAATAATGAAGAATAACATTACAATATTTAATTATGATATTATGATATTAAAATAAATAACTAAACATTATGGTTAAATTTTACTTACCTATACTCCTTTTAAATAAAATAATGTAATACGCATACTAACTAACAAGGTATAGTTTTATTTGTATTTAATTTATGTAATTCAAACAAATTTGTATTATGTTTCAAAGACAATATAATATACGTATTCAGTATCAATATATATATATATATAGTAAAGTTATCTATATTAATTATATTATAATTGTTTCAAAGCCGTAATTTAAAAAAAAAAAAAAGAATATATACTATTGGCATATATAAATCACAATGTTAAGATGATTTGAAAATACTAAAATTAAGAAATTTAATTAATAATTATTATATAATTATAACATTATTATTATGTTATTAAAATTTTACAGATTTTATTCTATACTTTTACACTGTTATTAGATTTTTTCCTTGTTAGTATGTGTTAATATTTGAATGTATTTGAATTTTACAGATTTAAAAAAAAAAAAAAAAAAACAATATTAGATTGTATTTCGGGTTTCTAATATGATTTAAAAATTAAACATGGAACATGTGTTTACCTATATTTTTGTGTGTGAAATCACTTTACTGAAAATTGAAATACAAATAAGTAAAATATTCTGAAAAAATGAGTATATATATATAATTATTTTAGGACATTTATATGAATAAAAAATCCAAGAAAGTTATATAAAATCACTGAAATGAAAAATAACATGGAAATATTTTTTTTCTCATGTGCACATAAGGTAATTGAAATATATTACTTACGTACCCGATATTTGGCGGTTATAATGTAATTGCATTAATAAACTAAATTTGTTATCTAAGCCCATGCCAAGTACGCATACCGCCTTGCCAACATTCAACTTCTATTAATGTCACTTGGCTGTTTTAATATGGCGTTTATGCGAGCGTGCATATACATCGCATACACGTGTATAATATAATGTAAACGCGCGTACAATAATAATATATTGAACAGCTTTATGTGAACAATTTATTCGTCGACTGCCACTTCGTCGTGTGTCGTGTAAAAATTTTCTCAAATCACATTAAAAGAAAGAAAATAAAACGTTTTTCTGTTCACTCGTTGACCTAACCTTAAGAGTTACATTGATAAATCATTATAACAATAGGTATTTATGTATTAAATGCAACGAAATGAAGTAAGTTAACGAAATGCTTAAACACGTATAATAAAAGGTACTTGCGGATTAAATAATGCACATTTCACATGATTGTGCAAGGTGGTTATTTTAAAGGTAAATGCCTATTTCTTGAAAAAGTACAAATTTAATGTTTTTAGAAAATTTTTAATTTTTAATTCTATATTCTAAAGTAGAATATTGTTCTCAGAATTCCAATCAAGAAGAATTAAATTTCAAAAAATTAATGAATTATATTTATTAGTATTTAAAGACTTGAAGAGCGGAGTAGTGAATAAACCTTTTGCTGTGTACCCATTACTCAGCTAGTTGTTCACTTATTCAAAAAATTAATTAACATCTCGTTCGAAATTTAATTTTTATTTATTGAAAATAACAGATAAATATTTTAAAAAAAGTAAAGATCATCCAAAAAATGAAAACGATAACAAAAATTTAATGGATTTAATTTATGAAAAGAAAAAATATACGTTATGGATTAACGAACTTTATCGTGAAAATTTAAAACGTTTTTTAGATGTTTTTTTCAATTATTTTATTATTTATTTTTTTTTTTTTTGAGTGTTACCACAATACAAAAATATAATTTTTATTATAAATAAGAACCTGTTTATTTTATCGTTATCATACTAAATTAGTTAGAATCAGTCAGTAGAACTAAAAAAAAAAAAAAAATATTCGTTGTAATTTTTCTTGTCGATGCATCATCAGCGCGGCACAAAAACCGTCGATGGCATCGTAATCGTCTATGCTACAGCAGACCGGACAAATCGTGTGGGTCGGTGCAGCGTATCGTATTCCGTTTTTTTGATTAACTCGCTTGTTAAACAGTGGTATGCGTGTGTTATATGAAGCTCTGAATTCACTGTTTTGCGCGTCATGCACGGTTTTTTAGAGCTTACTCGATTTAATATTAAAACGCCTTTGACGTTTTTTCCATTATCCTTCCGCCCTTCTAGTACGATACACGCATTAGATATCCTGAAAATACATTTACGCTCATAATCACAATTCACTTACAACCCGACGGATAATGTGTATATAACGGATTTGACATTTGTCATTACGTACGCGACTACACTATACGGTGAACAGCACTTTGGCTACGTTAGCGCGCGGTACTGCACGTGATGCAGCCACCGAACGTGTACGGACCAGAAGAATATTATATCCGTTCTAGTCATGGACGAGCCAACTTTTGTTTATGTTTACCTTTTCTTTTTTTTTTTTTTTTTTTTTGTGAAACTTTCAATGGAAGCTATTCACACGAATGAAACATTATGCTGTGCGTGTTTTAAGCTTAGTGCTTTAAAAGGGTTGAAAACACGCCAAAGGTAATTTTGGACGACAGTTTAGTAGGTAATTTGTTTAAATTAATTAAAAGGACAATTTGTTTGAATTTAGTTTTAATACACAAAAAGGTTATGATATAATACGTAACATAGCTGCGTGCTGTCTACATGCAGTTATTTTTTTAATTTTTTTTTTTGTACTAAATTTATTTATTTATTATTTTTTTTTTGTCGAAAACGATAAAGATAAAAAAGTTTTATGATCGTACGCGCACAATTTGCTAAACGAAATTATGGCTATTTAAAGCATACCGCAGATGTCAAAAGTACGCTGAACGACGGCCAGACAGGCATCATGTATTGCTCGTATTATACGTGTATTATATTCACCTGGCGTGCATCTCGGGTTAATAATCGAAATGCGTTCCACTTGGATGGCTCACTTTATTCATTAAAATACACGATCCCGAAAGGTCGAAACGTTTTCGCGTCGTCTATTTAAAATCTTTGTTGGTATTTTCGGTTTGATTTTTTTCGCCCCTCAGCTTCGTCACAACAATATCAATATCGTGTATTTTTCGTACGAAAATAGGTATATATATATATATATATATATATATATATGTATATATATGTATATATTTATTATGAGTTTGTGTTACGTATAACGCAATATTCCGGTATTTTGATTTTATAAAAGGTAAAACGACATATATTTTGTATGTGTCACCATCGATCGTTTTACCGGTGCCTATATACGCGAGCATTGTGTTCGAAACTGTTATTATTATTATTTATTGTGGGCGAGCCTCAGGTGGTGGACGACAGTCGGCGGCAAAAGTCACAACACGTCGACGCATTATATAGGTATATTATTATTATTATTTAGCAGTCATGCCGGGCGCGCAGTGGTGGTGGCGGCGTTCAGCCGATGATTGACACGTCGAAATAAAACGTGATAATAAATCAACTGTTTGAGAATATTATTATTATCATTACCATGGTATAGTTTGAAACAGAAAACTCCAGTCCCCGCGCAGCTACTATCATTCTTCCACACCGCTCTTGGCACTCGCACTAGTCGCACTAGTACCTACACGACGCGTATATGTTCTTCTTTTTCTTCTTCTTCTTCTTCTTCTTCTTCTTCTTATTATTATTATTATTATTATTATTATTATTATATTACAGTATTAAAACGCCACCGTCCCGTTCTGCCCTTCACGACTTCCATCATCATCGTCGTCGTCGTCATCGTCGTCATCGTCATCTACGTTTTTCAGCGTGATCACAGATTGGCGGGATGGCGAATGGCGGCGACGGGTGGTTAGAGCGAGAGTTACGGATGCAAAGGCTTTATTATTCGCTCGCGGTTGATGCGAATAATGACCGAGCGACGGGATTGAGGGACGGTATAGCCGTGGTAGGGTGAAAGAACGAGATGCGCCTAGGGAGAAAGAGATAGGAACGGAGAAAGAGACCGCAACGCTCCGCAGTCGATGTGCGGCGGATACATACAGTGAAGTGGTTGTATAATAATAATAATAATATTATATCTTGTACATACGGATGTATGCATAATACGCTATGCTTTCTATAACGCAATCATCGTGCACCACCACCGCGTACGCGTAAATTCAATTAAAAACTCCCATCGGTCCTATAGCGGAACGTGTCGCGGTGACGAACGTTTATGAGTAGTCGCGTCGTGGTCGTAGCCATATTTTATCGCCATTCGTATCTTGTGAACGGCATAATACCGTAATAATCATATAAGTACGATCTGGTCTTGACGGGTTTATAGTTATGTAACAATGTCACTTTGTGGCGCGTCCCATTCGGTCGTATCTGACGAAAACTTGATTGCCAAGTAACACAATATAGCGTGCTATGTCGTTTTAAAATAACGAGTTACGAATGAGTTATTGGTTTATTAGGTATATTTTTCGTTTAAAAAAAAAAAAAAAAACCCTACTTTTAGATTAATATAAATAGTAATTCGAAAAACACCAGTCTCGTGTAAGCACGTATATCCATCGGTACATAATATAAAATCATGAATTTTTTTTTTTAATATTACACGTCTGAATAGACAAAAAAAAAAAAAAGGCTTAAGAATTATTCGAATTAGGTAGTGAAATAATATTTCTCTAAGACAAATTTACTATATTATATAATATATTATGTACTCGTATAATAGGTATGTATTGATTTATTAAATTCTTATTTTTATCATTTTTTTGCATATTTATAAAAAGCCAAATTTTCAAATAGTTACCAATATGAGTAAAATATTATCAATAATATATACAAAAAAAAAAAAAAAAACCAGAATACAAAGTAAGGTTTTTATTAAAAAAAAATAACAATTTTACTACCGCAATATTACTCTTCTTGAAGGCGATATATATACAAAATGTATAACAATTTCTTTTTCTTTTATTATTATTATATTTTCACACATAAATTTTTCTAATATATATCATATAATTATAAAATATATAACTTAAGCTTAATTTTTACATATTTAATATTCATGCAGGCAAATTTTTTTTCACACAACTGTATGTAATAATTTTAATACTTGAAAATCTCATTCATATATAATACAATCATGTTTAATTAAATATAAAAATTGTCACATTCAGTTGGTAAAAATGTAAATTAAAAAAATAAAATACTATACTAACCGAAAATAATGACACGACTAACGTCAAGGCCTGATAAAAGGCAAAATCGGATATTAGCGGCAGTGTCTTGTCTCTACCACATTATACATCTTATTTCTATATTTGTATAATATTCAGTCGTTGCACGCCTATGGTATGATAAAATAGAAATCCATTAAATAAATTATATTACCAACTATACTATAGCTATAGACCCAATATTGTTTATTTTGATATTATCTCATACCATAGCAAACGCTAGAACGCATCGCTGTCCACCATACATATACGTATGAATATATGATTGAAAACGCATAATGTAATACATGCATTAATTATAATTTAACGAACTAAACTACATATATGTACCACTACACGAAATCCGGTTGTAATATTATTATTTGTTCACTTAATCTACCTTTGTATTGTAACAAATGCTCAACCCAATTCTCTGACCCGTGTCGGTGGATGGAAGTTAACGACACCTATACACAGATTAGGTACGCGCATTAGTGATAGGTAAAAATAAATCGATGATTTAAGTTTATGAATATTTCATAATATTATATAATTTATAAATAAAAGCTTTCAATAAAATATACACTAGTCACTCATAGAACTTGTCTATATTAATGGAATAGTAAATAATTGTTAAAATAAATACAATTTGGCTATGATAAGAACTAGTTAAATATTGAAATTAGTCATACTCCATGATTAAAAATTAACATTCTCTGCCCATCGTTGATTTTGCTTAGCTTTATCGCTCTTTCTGGTTACCTACTGATATTAAATCAAGTACTAACATTATAATTAAAGACCGGATTTATTTGCACAAAAAATTCTTAAAATATGCTTCTAAAAAATGCTATAATAATATGCTAAAATATATGCACTAAAAATGTAATCGAAAATATTTTGTTTAAAAATATGCAAAAATAAGTATTAATTAATTAAGTATTAAAAAAAGGTTTTAAACGTAAAAAAAAGTATTTTTTCATCTTCGCCATTTAATATTCTTTGTCTTCAATCTATAAAATATTAGTCCACATTAATATAAAGTGAAAAAAAATTATCTATATATATATATGCTGCAAAAGATAATGTAATCTTATCTTTGGCAATACCGACCAGTTGTAATTTTATTGATATTATGTGGCTGTAAACGAGAGAATACAACAAAAAACAGATATATGTGCTGTAAATATTAATACACCTTAGTCTATCAAGCAACAAATATGCGTTTAATAAGTAAAACAGTTGGAATAAACAAAATATGTAAAATACAATTAGTGTTATTTTAACAAGAACGATTTAAATCGAAGACAATTTTCATCAGATTTCAAAAAGCTTATTCTAATACATTTATGCATTTGCATATAAATTTGGTCCCTAATTATCATACTTACGACTTAAAAAATATATTTCATAATAACATACATTAATAATTGTCCTTCGAATAGCAACATATTATTATTGTAAAATATTATGCATCTGTTTGAATTTATATTAAATTTCATAATTCTTAAATAACTATAAATAACCGTATTGGCCTTGGAAATTTTTGTCTTTTGAAAAAACTTTCCCAATCCGATAAACCCTTAAGCATAAATTAAAACTTTATGAATATTTGTTTTAACTTTTCTTTCATATTTCGATTTGAAAACTTTACGGATAAACTTCAAAATACCTATCCACAGATTAAAACAATTGGATGTTTTTAAAATTATACGCACAAGTGTTTAAGTAATTCATCAAAATTCTATATTTTATTGAAAACAACTGTATTAGGTAACCATCTTTAGTAGTATGTGCTACTAGTTAGTAGAAAGTAACGATTGTACGTGATGAACAAAATAAACGTTAACAATAGTATTTAAAATTATGAACGATGCGTCAAAAAGTTGTGTTATTACTATTTTTCGAAATTTGTAAAAATCAATCATATGACTTTACTATGTCAAATGTTTTACCTGAAACAGTTTTAGTTGTGATCTTAAATTTCTCACATCATTGAGAGTTAAAAAAACTTATATATTTAAATTTATTTTTTATTATCCTATAACGTGTGTGAATACTTGTATGTTTTGATTTAATGAATGAAACAAAAAATAAAATATAAAATGAATTTATTTTAATTTTATTTTAATGACTTGAGATTTTTATCGATAACTTAATAAGTACATATTTATTTTTCCGTTTGATTTGTTTAATCAAGTTTTTATCTATGGAATGGATTTAATAATTAACAACATATTACATGATAAAATTAGTATACAGATTGTAACTATAAACATAATGACCTAATACAAATTGTTCCTGTTATTTTTTAATTAAATACGATCAAACGTATATGAAATTAATACGTTTATGATAATTTATTGTAACATCTAACTAAATATGGCTAATTAATAATGGTTAAGGAGATTAAACTTTAATCCCAACTGAGTATGCGTTTAGATTTAATAGGATTTGATTAATGATTTTAATTCAAGTATTTTAATTTTGTTAGATGACATACATATTATATCATAATTCATTATTTCAATTATATCATAAAATATCAAAATATTTTTCCACAATAGCTGTAGCCTGTAGAGAATAATATGACTAAAATGATTCTGTTGTTCAGCAACCATACATTATTTTGAAACAAAAAATAGATTTTTACTACCTAATAAATTTATTCATAAAAATAAATATATATATTATACTTAAAAATTAAATCATTATGTATAAGGATTAAATTAAATTCTGAAGAATATACTCAATACTGTACATTAGAAATTTGTTTAATGTACCTATTTATTTATTAATCTATAATTTTTCTTTATTTTGAATAAATCATCAATTTTGAGTCAGGACTATTTTGATGATATAAGTAAGTAAGTACTATCATTGCTATTAAGTTTATGATAGCAGATGCTTTTCAAAACTCTTATGTTTTATATTATTATGTATAGTAATGAAAGAATATAATTATGTATTGTATTTGAACATTTTTGATCTCATTCATAAATTATTGTTTTTTATAATTATCATTATTATTATTATTATTATTATTTAAACGGGATCTGTGTGTATGAAAGCCATTTGAATTTAAATAGAATTCGTATGCAGACCTCGTATACATGAATAAGATTTCCATCGTACGGTTGTATGGAATTTTGTAAACCACAATCATTGTAAGACGTGTTTAGTTATCTGTATATTAGCATTTAAGTTGACTGGTTTTCTAAATCTTGTGAGCAACATGCCTAACCTATGTATATGGGTTTAATTCAGTAATAAAGGTTGGAGACTTTCATATTAGTAGCTTAAGACAATTAAACGATAAATAAAATATAATATATTAGTGTTATTACAAATAAAAATAATTGTTTTAACATCAATGGAATAAAGTGTATTCAAGACATTCGGTAAACTTTACTATTCAAATAATAAAATTGTTAAAGATGCTACTAATGGGTAGTTTCCTGTTACATATATTATTCTATGTACCTACCTATAATTCAGTCAAGTATTTTTTTTTAAATTATGTTAATAAATTTGGCTATTATATTTAAGTTAAATATAAATTAAAAATTTTTCTCTTTAATACAATTTATTTATAAAATAAAATAATAGGTACATTTTTTTTTTTTTTTTTTTTTTTGAGATAATAACTGAATTACATTATATAGGAATTTTTTTTTTTTATAATAGAAAAACTGTTAATCTATAAAAACATTAACATATTTTAAAATATATATTTTTTTAATATTTTAAAATTTTAAGTTTTTGCGGAATTTTAGAATATATTTTTTTTTTTTTTAGTATTAAACTATTTATTGTCGTAATATATTTTTTAAGTATTTTATTTTTTTTTTTTAAATCAAAATGTTTTCAAAAGCTTGACTACTTTTTGAAATGAGTTTTTGCTGTTCAAATAATCATCCAACTGAGTATGTATTTCATTTATATGATAATTTTGTTGTCACACAATGCGTCATTGTGAGATCACGTAGATACCTATCCCATCCACATTTATCCATAGAAACTTTTATAAATAAACATCTGAAATCTACTATTCTAAAACACTGCGATGTTATAAAACTGTTCTACTCAGTTATGTACTATGCATCTTCATATATAAATATAAAATACACGTTTAATACACAATACATAATACACACGCTTATCGCAAATAAATCAAATAGCATGTTTAATCTCACTTAAATTCAAACAGCGTGACATAAAATACGATATGTAGTTTTAAGTTCTAACCTATTTCGATGTATATAATTTATTAAGATATCATAAACGTATATGTATAAGCATTCTAGTAAATCTATTGTTTCAAATTATTTTGTAGTCAAATATTTTTTTTTATAGATTTCAAATTGGAATGATTATTATTTAATTATATTATATATCAGTTATAAATATTAATTATGTAGATAATTACCTAACTACAGCTAAGTTTATTAATAACACATTAAATTAAACGTATTGATGTAAGTTAAAGTAAATCGAGAAACCAACTATAATTTGCTATTTCAGATATTATCGTAATTTGGGAGGAATTTAATTTTAATTTAACACACGCGCGTTCGTCACGAAGTCAAAAATATTTGATAATTAGACTATTATTTAAGATTGATTAAAAACTTAATTCAACAAAATATTATGTTAGCCAACCAAAGGACGATTAGTTGAATCTCACTGACTGATGAGGTTTAAATTTTGTCGATAACTATAGCGTTACAGTTCTCGTTATTATTATTATGGGAACAATAGTAAATAATTCAGATTGGCAAGGATGAAAACCCGACAGAATCTTATTCGTCAATAACATACCCTATATATATGTTTGTTTCGCTATGATAATATTATAACAATTGTATAATAAATAGATTTTATGAATACACCAACCAATGGTTAGGTTAACTTAATGTTGATTATTTAAATATTCATTTAATTTTATAAACTTAGGAAATGTATATCTGCGCTTCTTTGACCAGTGTTAAAAGATAATATAACGATATTAAATGAGTACCTATTACTCTATAGTCAGTATAGTCTCTAAGTAACATAAACAAATTAAAATTATATTAATGTGTTACTTTGTGAATTATAGTCCATAGATTATAACAAACAAAATGTTCTATTATTAGAATATAAACATTGATAATAATGATAAATTGCATTTATATGTGCCAAATATTGCTTAATTTACCATATACCATCAAAATGTGTGATAAATTTTGACTTTTAGAATGAAATACTAAAATAATGATAAATCCCACGTCTTTAGGTACCTCCAATGATTAATTTAATTTACAGTGTAGAATTATGTGACAGAACCAGCGCGTGTTCCAACTCACTCATTTAATACACTATGTTACTATACTGATTGTTAGTGTTATTGTTTTTTTTTTTTTTAATAAATACCAAATGTAAATTTGTGTGGAAACAGAAAAATTAAAAATAACAATTAATATTTAAAAAAAACTATTTGACGTATTGTGAAAATTGATTTGGCAATATCTATGGAACTTTGTAAAATTCAATTTGTACACACACATACATATTAAACGCAACATATAATTATTATTAATGCATGTGAATATAATAAAATGTGCATAATTGTTACATTAATGCATGTTGAAAAACGATAAAAGTAATTTTAAAAATATAACATTAATGTAAATATTAAAACTATTCATAATATAATAATATTGTATAAGTTCAATCTTGTTATATTCAATTGACTTTTTTTTTTTTAATTATTTTCTTAAATTAATGATTTTTCCTGAAAATCCGCAATGAAAAATTATTTTTTACATAATGAAACATGACATTTTTGCAACGCATGTCTATCATATTATCTTGACCCGTTTTTAAAGTTATAGTTTTTATTATTAGCATAGTTTCATACATTTATAATTAATAATAATCATAATATAGAAAATATTAAATAATATTTATTACAATCCAGCACATAATTATGAATTAACATTAACCATATATTAACGAAATTAAAAATATAAAACTTATTCATTTAATTATATTAAGTAACTAGCCTTTTTGTTATAATTATGTTTTTCTTAAAACAATTTACAGCTATTTTAGAAAAAAAGCCTGTTTTCAAAAAGTATAGTATGATTAAATTGGATTTAATCAGTTAACTTTTGTTTTTATAAAACATTTAACAATATGTATACGTAAATAAATAGGTACAATTATTGTTTGAGTTTCCCCTGTAAATACATATACGTTATCTCAAATCTATAAAAATAAAATTAGTACCTATTTTCAAAATTCAACTTCATTGGATAAAAGTGTACAAGTGGTCTGTATATTCACTTATTAAATAAAAAATAAAAAACAAGATTTTTTAAAGTTTGTTAATTTTTTCAAAAATTAACGCAATTGATTTATGTAAATTATGTGCATTTAACTGTGTTATGAACTAATACATATAGCTTTAAAAAAAGTTTTAAGTAAATACACACAGAATTTAGAATTTTCTAATAAAATAATATGTGAATTAAAAATACCTAAAAATGTACTAAATTTATTTTTATTTTATTCTTTTGACTTTAAAAATATATTTATCATATTTTAATTATTTAATACATTGTATGTGAGCATAAAAAATGTGCAAGATATTTTCTTTTATGTTAAACAAACTTACCGTTCAAAAATCATGTCTTACCATCGATACGATTCATATTATCATTATGTATATATAAATAAATATTCTTATTCAGAGAATTCAAAAATTTCAGCAACGTTTCTCTTGCTAATAATAATTAGTAAACATTTATGCGAAAAGCTACTTAATTCCTCTCGTTTATCCCACGAACCCGTCATAAGCTATAAGTGTCATTTACACAATATCGTTATTAGCTATCCCGTCGATCAGATTTTTCAATTTCTCCACAAATAATATGCCTTTATATTATATATTTTATAGTAAATGATCTATTTGATATAAGCCATTTATTATAAAAAGCTCTAAGTGTTTTTGAAATTATTTTATATTTTGAGCAAATATATTGATTTTACAATGATTTGTGTATTTTTTTCTGTGTGTCATCACCTTTTGTAGCAATAAGAACTGTTCGATTTAAAAAAAATGAGAATGGTTTGTGGTAAAAATTAGATATAATTATTTATATTAATCCTATATCTTAGAGCACCGAAAGTAAACAATTTAAATTTACTAAATAAATTAAATTTTGTAAGTAGGAAAAACAATAAAAAACCAATAACTGTAGTAATTATTTAAAATATTTCAATTACTTTTGGGCTATTTACAAGCACGATCATTCAACATTTTTTTTAAAAAATTTTTTTTTCTAAAAATTTTGATTTTAAATTATTTGGTGGGTAAACATTTTTAAATATTCCATATAAAACTTTTCATAAATCATTAATTTTTCGATTTAAACATATTAAAATGTTTAAATTTTTTTTCAGTTGGAAATGTATGAAAATTTTTGTTTTTATACCTTACATATAAAAATGTTATTCAAGATTCTTTATTAGTTTTTCAATATGTGAATAAAATCTACTGGAAAGCCAAATTACATTTTTTATGAGTATTAAAATTTCGAATATTTATGATATTCAATATTCACCTATAAAATTATTACCTCACCTCAAATAAATTTTGATACTTTATTGTATTTCAAAAAAAAAAATAAAAAAATAAAATGGTTATATTATCATTTTTATTATATGATAAAATTATCAATTTCTTTTTCTTTAAATCTTGATCATAAATTTTTTCCTGTATTAAAATTTAATCTAAAATTATATATAAATTATTCTTATATCTGTGTAAAAATATTAAAAATACATTGGCACATTTTTTTCCATATGCATTTGAAGTTCAAATTTGGAAAAAATTGCATATTTTAACGATAAATAATGGTGTTAATTATTTTTTTTTATAATTTGATATCATTATCTATGAAAATTTAACATTTTTACGTATTATTTATTATATTATTATAAATTTTACCAAATGTAATGACGTTTTCAATTAATTTTTTCCATGAATATATTTTTAATGTAGGGTACTTATAAAAATAGGTTATATTTTGAGTTAAAAACCATTAAAGTTTTATAAAATGGTCTAAGTATACGTTTTCATGATAATTAAATACCAATTACATAATGAAGGCATTTTTTTCGGAAAAAAATTGTATCTACATAAAATAAAATAAAATAAATGGCTAATAACTGTATCAAAAAAAACATATCTTGAAATATATTGAGTGATTATATAACTGTATAATCGTTTTTATTTGAAATTATATATAAATCATTGAATTCAAATAAATACTTTATATAAATACTTTACTTTAAATACTTTATAGTGACCACCCATCCGATACTTAATGTACAATACACTGGTCCTGACATTTATATTTTTACGTAAATCGTTAAAAAATATTAAAATAAAAATATGTTTTACTATTTTCATCATTATTATTTTTAAATAATTTTCTATTTAGAATAGGAATATGAATTTTTAGTTTATTGTTTAAATTCTTAATATTTTTTGGAGTATTTTAATAATTCAATACATAAATATTGAATTTTGTACGAGTAACTTACAAGTTATAAACACTTAGGTTTGAACTGGGTGGAGTAGTGAATCAACAATGGTCGGATTACCCCTGCAAGTCAACACACCACTTATCGAAACCTTAAACATTTATAGCTGTTAAACTATACGTCCGAAATTTGATTTTTATAAATTGAAATCTTTGTATTATCTATACGAATAATATTCCGCTTTGAAATATGAAATTAAAAATGTATGTTATTATTCAAAGGAATAGAAATATTAAATAATGATGATGGCGTAAAAATTCCAAAAATGTTGTTTAATTATTAAATTATTCAAAATAAATTTACAAAAACATTAATGTTTTCTGAAATAATATGTTTCTTACGCTAAACGGATCATACACAAATGTCTTAAAATTACGCGGCTCACTTTTGCACAGTTTTTCGAAATCTGAGACACATTGCAATGGTTGAATCAATGGTTTGAACCGATTTTTTCTACACGTGCGGCATTTGAATAAATACAATTTCAATATTTTTCAAACCACTGTGAGATTTGAACGTGTACACGGGATACGAGTTGGATACAGGCACATGGTGGAAAATAATGAGTTTTCAATGAAAACGTATACTTTTTAATAATAACATAATAGTGGTTAAAATTATCATCTATCGATGGAAATCGTTGTGCAACAACTAGACCGTGCAAGTCGGTTCATTAGAATCGTTTTAATATTGCACGCGAGACAGGTGGTATGTATAGTGTATACATTATAACATACGACAAGCGATGGCGGTCATTCGAATTGTTTAATCCTCTAGGTACTCGTTGCATTCAGGAAATAATAACTATATATTATTGTTGTTATGGTTTCAACAACGAATCGATTACATACAGTGCCACACAAATTCAAATGTACCGTTCGATTGAATTCTATTTTTCTCGAAAACTCAATATAACCTACATTAAATAATTGTCATTAAACACCGAATAGGTAATCCATTTAACGTAAGACACTCATATTATTTCTAAAACAATTTTATGTATTTGAAAATCTTTTTATACGATTATAACTTTTTAATCCCTTATTTTAAAACAGAATATTTTTTGAGTACTTCAATGCATAAACATTTAATTTCAGACGAGTATTTTAAGAGTTACGTAAGTAGTTATTGAAAGCTTTATTAAGCATAGCTGAGTGGTGATAACTTAAGCAGGAGTATTAACTATTAAGTATTAACCCTGTAAAATATTTGTCCACTTCTTCACTCATCAAATCTTAAATAATTAAAATTATCAAAAAAACTACTTGTTCAAAATCTATGGATTAAAATACACCGAATAATAATTTTCTTAGTGATAAGAAATCAAAAAATAGATATTTTATTCAAATTAAAAAAAAAAAATTATAACAATAAAAAAAAATGAGTAGAAATGTAATTTTTTTTCCAAAACCCGCTTTAAGTTAAATAAAATTATTTTTTTCAATTAAATTAGTACTTTTTGAAGTAATCAGTGTATACGTATTATATTTATCACATTGCTTCCTATTCAACACAATTTCAATTTGTTTTTATTTTTAAAGTATCTTCAAAATCTGCCAAGATGCAAAGGTTTATTATTGTACTTATTTAATTATACACTTGATGAAAACATTAAATTTGTAAATACGGTGATCCAAAAAAAATTATCATTGTGTACTTTGAAATTAGTCGTTTTTTTTTTTTGTGTGTGTGTGTTTGATAGGGTTTTTTTGGTATGTGGTTATATCATAATAGTTTGATATATTAAGCAGTTCAAAAATTTGAATTAAGTTTTCATCAGACCCAGTAACGCTGTTTTTGTTAAAAATGTTATATCTTTTTATGCAGTAATAATTATAATTTATAATAATCATAATAATAAAAATAATTTATTTACGTGATTTTAAATAAATTAAATTCGCTGTTCAACGCATGCATATTTTTATAATATTCAAATAGCATGTTTTAGAATGTATTTAAATAAAATGTACCGTATATGCAATGTGTGTATAATAGAAAAGCTAATTTTTTTTTTTTTATAATTCCATAAAATTTAACATTAATAAAAATAATAAAATAAAATGCTAGTAAAATGTTCCGTTTGGCGTAGGTCGGATAAAAATTATGAAATAACAAATAGTAGCCAATTTGTAGTTACCATATCTATTTTTTTTTTTTTTTTTGAGGGAGGGGTGGGGTTAAGAGTAAATTACTGTTTATTTCTAAAAGTCTTTTATTTAATTTTTATGAGTAAAATGTCAGATTTTTAACCGTAATAATCGTCTCCACAAGCATATACATATACATACGCGCACGTGTGTGTGTATTTTAGATCTATTATTTATTTTTAATTACTAATAGCCAGTAATAATTAACCATCACATATAAAATATTTATTTATTTATTTATTTTTTTTTTTTTTTGTCTACATAAACCCTATGCGTAGGATTGAGTTATTTAAGAACTATATCATTAGTTTCCATTAATGGGGTTACAATTTTAATGAATATTGGTTTGTATTAAAAAACAAAAGATTTATATCTAAATTAAATATATTGCAATAATAAACTGTTTTAAGCTATTCTCGCACGTTATATCGTAATATTTCTCTCCGTCCTTCAAAAACGTATAAACGTATATATAGAAGATTTTTGTTTAACACAACTAACTTGTGCTGTTAGCTATAATGTTAAAATGAATCTGTTGTAACTTGCAAGTTAATAACATGTACCTGTAAATCGATTTTTTCTTAAATTTTGAATAATTAAACTAGTTAATAGCATTTTTAAGCTTAAGTATTTTTATTATTTGTAACTCCTTTATATATTTAAATATCATATAAAACACAGATAATAATATTTTCATATCCTATTTTATTTCATTTTTTCATTTTTTTTTTTTTTTTTTTGTAGGTCGTACTCTTGACTTTTTTTTAAATATAAAATAACTAAGAAAAATTAAGTTATTGATGTTGGACAAAGACAATTTTGAAATGTCCTGAAAACTAAAAAACTCGTTGTTCGCGTGAGACAAATAACATAGCAAAATATTCCGTTTATATCTCTAAAAACTTAATTATAATATTAATATGTTTGATATATTTTCATCACTAGATCTTAATAATGTACAAAATACTTAAATATCAATAAGCATTTTTTTTTTTTTTTTTTATATGAAACTTGGGTTTTTTCTTTTGTTGACCTAACTACAAACCGAAGCTCTCAAATTCTCGGTTGCATTCGAAAAAAAGATGGTAATATATACGTATAGACGTTTCTTTGTCTTGCAGTCGTTTAACAGTTCAATTGATGATGACATTTTATTAAGTTGCACACTACGGGCAATGCACATTAGTATATGCTACTTTTCCATATTAATATCTTAGTTTCTTTTTATCGTCTAATTGTTGATAAAAGTGCAAGCGTGTTTTGCCGAGTACGTATTTAGAACGCAAATACTATTTATATGCTAACGACTTTTAATATCTGTTGCAATATATGTTTACTAATAAAGTATAATAATTTAACCGTTTTTATTCGTATTTTTTGTTATTAACGATCGTATATATTGCAGTACAGTTAATATATTTGGACCTTGTGCGTAGTATATTATTTTGTGACCAACCACTATTTATCTGTTACATTATTTTACATAATATATATATTTATACTAATGTTTACACATTTAACTTGTTTAATAAAGTGGTATTTTATTTTACGGCTATTGAGTACTTGTTATTTTTGCATCCGAATTTAAGCTTTACTTTTTCTGTTATTTTTCCCCTCACTAAACAACTCTTTTATATGTGTACATATTTTGATATGAAAACATCATCAAGTATTATTTAAAATAATAATACGACATTAAAGTTAGTAATGATATTTTGAAATTCACATCGAAACTTTTGTCGAAAAATAAAGCCGGTTTAACGCTCGTATTTTATTTTATGTAGGCTATATTTTTGAAACTATTATCAAGTACCATGTAAACATTTTATAGCCACGCGATTTAAACGTGCTATAATATATGACTTGGAATCATCATAATAATTATAAATATGATGTTATCTAACCATATGTACGATTCTATACAATGAACACTACGGGAAAATTAAATGGGTCCAAATCTTCAACAAAAATTGTGAAGATCGTTTGCGTCTAATGTAGATCGTTAAATTTTAAAGTCAAAGTCATGTAAAAACCCGTTTTCAGTATCTTTCTCTAAGAGTAATCCGTTTGTTAAACAGATGGAAACGTAAATGTAATAGGAAAATTCGACACGGTAAGCCGCATCGTCCCACGAGTGCATTCACGCCGCGGTGCAGTGTTTCTGTAATTAATTTCCCGCGAGACCATTACGACACAACGGTGATAACAAAACGTTTCATTTGTCGTCGTGAAATAAACTGCAACCGCGACGAAAATCCTGAGTACATAAAACTATTTCTATAGTACGTTTTAAACACATTTTGTATTACTTTGCAAAAATAATAATATTATGTTTGCCGTAAAATAATATTACTAGCGCGTAGGCTGTCGATTATTATACCTACATGACCATAATATAACAGCATTATATTATATTAAGTATATAATATGTATAATAATAATAATAATAACATTGGTCCCTTACTTGAACTTACACTTACACCTTTTAAGTTTGTCCCAGACACTTAAATAAATTATTGTATATTATATTCTTAATAACCATCTACACGCGCACGTGCAAAACGGTTCTCGACGATAATAGTAAATACATAATATTGTTATTATTACGAGAATCTAAGGTATATAGGTTCACGGACAACATTATAGTTTCCGAATGGCTTGCTCGCCGCACCTCTGCTACATAACCACCCCTCCTTACGTATAAGTCGTTTCCCTCATCCCCTCAATCCGGACGCCCGGCAGACTATAAAGTTGGTAAACGCGTCCGCTTTTACGGCGGTAAAACTTCGTTAATTACCATAACCCATTAATCATTAAGGGCAATCAATTAGTTAGGCGCAGTCCTTGATTCGCAAGTTAAATGACGTCAGACAGTTTTTCGTTCTGTTTATTTTCCCTCGTCGACGCGGCGTTGACGGACAGTCGTGTGTTCGGCGGGTATGTGGTGGAGGAGGATTTGATATACACGTATAGAAAATACCTTAATGCTTCCATAATATTATTCGTTCCATCCATATTGCGCAACGCCTACCATGATGTGAGTGTGTGTATTAAAGTCGAATGAATAATATATAATATATAGGTATATAAATATATATATATATATATATAAAATTTGCAATAAAATATCGATCAGCTGACCGTGTTTGGTATACTTTGTAAAATTAAAATTTGATCGGCCCTTTACGGGAATATTATAGTTGTAATGAATAATGAAATTTTTTAGATTTATGTTAGAATATAGTTTAATTATATTTCGAAAACTTCATCTTGTAGCGAACAAAAACAATAAATAAATTAAATTGATTCACGTAAATAAAGCTTTCTTAGAAATTAAAAACAAACATTAATTTAAAATATATGCTCTAAGTGATTTTAAAAGAGCTAAATTAAAAAGTAAACTTTTAATATGCCTTTTAATTTATAATTTAAAAGCAATATTTTTTATACCTGTTTAGGCAATCTTAAGTCCGAGTATTTCAATTTTATAAAGAAACTATAGTTACTTAGACCAATAATATTATTATACTCAAATAAAGTCTGATAAAACAACGCTGATATTGTATCGAATAATATAACAAGTAAATTGTTTTAGGTCGTAATTGTTTTTAAAAAAAAATCAAATAAATCCCGATGTCATTATTTATCGAATTAAAAAATAAAAATACTTAAGCCTTTGATGCAATGGTCGAAAATGCGTAAATAAACTAAGCGCACTAATTGAAATATTAATTTATAATTATTTTTGATAAAATAAAAAAATCGTTAAATTGAATAATAAAATTGTAATGTGGCTTATTAGTATTTGAATTCAAAGTTTATGTCTATACATGTTTCGAATATATTTCCGGAGTAAAATGTAGTATTTTATATCCTTATTACTACATACTAAGTTTTTATGTCGGTCCGTAACTCGGCTACTTTTCTGAGTACAACACATCCGAACCAATATTGACACAGCAGGTATATATGTAAATCAACTAAATTTAGACGACATTGACACATCAACACAAAAATCCCGTCTGAACACTTGTCGCGAACATATTATGATATTTTTTGCGCCACATCGCTTGAATACTTTTTTATACGCCGCTATATGCTACGCACTGATCCTTCGTTAATATTTTATGTCATGTCCAATACCTTTGTGATAATTATAAGTGATCGCCAACAATAAAATAATTTAAGATTTCTATTGCGTTGAAATTATTGCAATATCGTAATTTTTATGATTATCGTTAATTAGGTATATCATTATAATTATCAAACTAATAAAAGCAACGAAAAAGTTTCCTTATTTCATAATTACGTATCTACCTATAATATAATTATAGTGAATGCTGAATACATTTTTCATTTCGATTTATAGCTAGGTATAAATCTTGGCTAATATTATAACTTTTAGACCCTGTAATATTTTCTGGATTCGTTTCAAATAGCTCAAATTAAATATATTCCTAAATCAAAGTTGTAAGTTCATCGGATAGACATTTTAATTCACGAACCCTGAGATCAAACACAGCAGTTTCTTTCGATAATACTGGTTACGGAACATTGTGTGCTTTTCACAAAATATATATATATATATATATCGTTCTCTATCATCAATAATTAATTATTACGGCGTGTAGGTGGATGCAGCATATTTATCCACTTTCATGTGTCAGTTACATGCAATAATAACATGGTAAATTTCAAAGTTAACCAAATTTTGCGGTACGAAATCAGTGGCGGGAATTACAAACTAAAATGGTAGCGTAATCCCCACCTAAAGTTTTTTAACGCGAAATTCGAATCGACCAGTATAATACATAATAGAGCAGCACTTGTAATCCATATCTATCGTTTAAAGTTATGTATTTAATACGGTCTAATATTAGTAATATTATTAAGCATAAGCGATGTTTCTTCGACCGTAAACTAAGATTTACTAACGACGTATACCATTTTCGTTGAAAAGCAGTTGGTTTGATGATATAATTAATAACAAAAGTGGTAGTAATAATAACATTGATTAAATATATATATATATAGAGAGAGAGGGGGGATAGAGCGAGTTTATGAATTATATGTACTTATCTAAATCAAATATAATCTTATAACGGGGTGTCGCCAATGGGCAACTTCCCCCCTCCTGTAAATCAATTCCCATCACATTTACTTATTGTATAACTTGTAAATACAGATTGTAAATATTATGTTTTGTTCAATAAAAAAAAAAAAAAAAAAAAAACTAACAATGACACACGAACCCAAAAATAAAATTAATGTTTGACACAGCGGTCTTCACGTGTTATAGGTATACGTCTTGTTCGCTCGCCCCATTGCAAGATTTAAACGGTATAGTCAGCTAAGTCCGTAGTGGTGAAGGTTGTGTGTCTAGATATTAAAAAAACGATATTAGAAAATTATTCAAATACATCCGGTTCTAATTGTTCTTTACATCTATAATACGTACGTATACATATTTCTAAAGTCTTTACTAAAAATCAAACCTAACTAAGTATTCTCGTTACTTATAAGAATATAATATACTTTAACACAAGTTTTATTCGCCAGGCACCAACCAAATTGTAAGGTATATATCACAAGATGTATCTTAACCATAGCATATCCACCAATGTACATACACACACACAACCGCGCGTACGCGCACTTGTATATAAATAATATAGTGTGCGCCCACTGCAGATTCGCAATAAAATCGGCGGCTGATACGGTTGAATGCAATCAAAGACCAAAAGGTATTGCGTGCCAATATGTTTAATGGGCAACGTTGGTCTCTACCATGGTAGTCGGAAGTAAACAAGATAATAATTTTCCTGGCTATAAATCGTTAAATACAAAATGGCCGCCTTCGGGGTCTTGCCACCACCGCAAAGAGCCGTGTGGCAGAATTAGGTACATTATAAAACGCAATTACGATTCGTCGAGCATTGCGATCCGTGACCGCACCCGCATCCGTAACCCCCCTCCTACATCATTGTCAATCGCCGAATATATATTTTGTAGAACAGTTTACAATATAGTAACATCATATTATCAATTAAACGTAGGTTATGGAAATATTAAAATATTGTGCTAGAATATTAGACAATAGTATACGCGTTTTAAAAAAGCCAAATAAATCTTGATGGTTATCGACAAAATTAAGAAAGAAAAAACTAACTAAAAACATTTGTATACTACAGGTATTATACATTATGACAAATTTTAAGGTATTATTGTATAATCAAATATTTAGACATATTCTACGAAATCCGATGCAAACAAAAAATAATACTGCCAGTGTAAAGCATCGCAATATTATTTACACATTTATTTGAAGCATTTAAGAGGAATAAAACCTGCACGCCTGGCGTTGTCAAAGATTTTGCTTCTTTTTTTTTTTCTTTTTTTCTTTTTTTGAATACGTCATTATATTTAACTATTTTTTGATTGAAATAATACAGGTTAGGACATTTCATAGTTCATAACAATAGTGCTGATATATTATTATATAACTATAAACCGAATGATTCCAAGTACAATACAATTACAGGGGGGGGGGGTATGAAAAAAAAAAAATAAAAATATATTTTATTCTAATATCGTTATTATTATAATTTTCGTATTACTATAATAAAAATAATAATATCATATTATATAGGTATATTATATTATGCCACGAAATGAGTAAACAACAAACTGCTGTGCGGCAGACGCGCACCGTTTGCACACATACGAAGCGAGTCAATGAAACGGAATAATTTCAATTACTGCATACATATAGATAATATACTATCATATTGTTATGTGTGAACATAGGTACACATCGGATATGTATAAAATACACACACAAACACGTACGCACACTCAAATATATATATATTATATACGAGCTATTCAAGGTGTATCGAATAACGATCGAACAACACTGACAAACAAACAGTCACTCCGATTCGCTTATAGGCCAGGAAAATGGACATAGTTTTCCGGGAGACGACGTGCCTGTTTTTTGAGTATATGTGTGCATGCCGATTTCCAGAGGTAACGGAATTGTATTGAGACTGCTTTTACTGTTGTTTTTTTTTTTTTTTTGTTTTATTTCCCATTACCTTAAACGTGTTCACAGCCGGGCGGGTTGTACTTTGTTTATTTTTGGCACGTTTCTGACAAGACACCCCTCTCACTAGCGCACCCCATCTCCAGATTCACATGTGCACGGTACACAGAAATGAAGCCAAAAAAAAAAAAATAAATAAATAAATAAATAAATAAAATAAAAATGTTATTTTTTCTCTTTTGGAAAACCGTCAAATTTTAGTATAGTCGCTTCGTTTTTGCAACCGTTTTTCCACGAAGCTTTTATCGTTTCCTTCATTCCATTTCTGCGGCCTTTGAGCGTGAGAGTATATTTTTTCCTTTACTAATGACATTATTGACACGACGCCAATAATAATTCAATGTTCATGATGCAGTCACAATATATGTATGTATATATGGCTTTACCATGATAAGTGACACTGACAACTGGTTACAAGAACGCGTGTATACTATAACGATATTATACGAGCAAGCTGCCGATTGGTATACTCGAGAGAGAACGTTATATATTTGCATTTTCAGTGTGAATACACATTTGCGGATAACGGCAATCACTCTTTTTATAGTGAATATTTTGAGAAAAAAACAATTTAAATTAAAAGTTATATTGAATATTATAATGGCATGTGTTTTTCAAAATAGCGTTTATATATATATTATTTTTTTTAATTCTGTTATCATATGAAATGCATTAGAAATTATTAACATTCATCACTAAATCTGTGTCAAAATTTTATAATGTATTACTAATTATAATTCTATAACCATTCATAACTCCAAATTGACTATAAATATAAAAAATAATTCATTTTTAGAAGGCTTAAAATTATGTACAAATAATATATTTTAAATAATGAGTAGACATTAAAACGTTTCAATCTCTTATAATCATTCATAAATTATTTATTTATAATTAATATAACAGTAAGTATTATTATCAGTAATTATTATAGGTAGTCTACGGAAAAATATAAAATAAAAAAGATCCCATCTATGTGACATTAATGTAATTTAATGTTTAAAATATTCATAACTGTATGTGGATTGTCAAATAACATTAAATCGATAGAATTATAAATATAAGTAAATTGTGTTGTCAAACTAAGTTATTTCGTTTAATAATACTTTAATATTTATAACATAACTGAACAACATCTATATCCTATTACTTATATACGTCTACCGAGTAATTGTATATCAATATCCTGTACCATATGCCTATACACATTATGCTAAGTGATAAAATTAAAAATTAGTATACTAATATACTATAGCTCTTCTTGTCCGCCATGAATAAATGAGATGATGCACGAGCACAACAAAGACTTACCACGGTACATGTTATAAAATGTTAAATATTAAGAACAATATAACCGAACTACTATCATTACAATATTATGTACCTACATGTTATTATGAATTCTATGACTTGTGACAAGTTATTACCATGAATCGTATACAGACAAAAACAATAGTGTAATGATAAGTCTTGGCTAACCATAGTCTGCAATATTAAATAATAGTATAGTTAGTAAAGCGAGAATTTTCAAGGATTAATGCCTATTTTTTACCAATTGGTTTTACCAAAACTACAGTTTTTAAAATAATTATAATTTGTACTAGTTTTTCTCGATTACTGTTTATTTAAAAATTCTGTCACAAATTGCTGGCAAATTGTATAGCATCTTAGTTAATAGTTATCTAAGATTGGTCTAAATAAGTAGAACTAACAAAAAATTCACGATACCTAAAGAGTTTCCACTCTATTGTACTAAATTAAAAAAAAACTAATATAGTGTGACAATTATGAATCAAATAAGACGTATAGATTACCTTATGGCCTTATAAGTGATATAAAGTGATATAGTGAATAGTTTATATGAGGTCTGTAGGAAAGTGAAGAAGTATATTATATTTAGATACTTAACTTCGGAAACACGATTTAAGGGTGAGTTATTATAGGTATAAAATGTAATCAACGAGAATCCGTGATCTAGAAAATGATATGATTTAACACTTGAGTTGAGAGTAAGGCCAATAGCTTGACACCATTTAACAAAATAATTGAATGTTGATTGAAGGACGTCACAGTCAATATTGGAAGATATACAGAATAACAGCTTCGCATCATCAGCAAAAAGAAGTAAACGAACCGAGGGGATATTATAAAAGATTAAGTTAACAAAAAGATTAAATAGAAGTGGGGATAAATACCTGTTTTGCGGAACACCAGAAGAAATCTTGAACTTATTTGATGAAATATTGAACGACCTAACATATTGCCATCTATCCATCAGCTATAAGTGAATCCGTGACAAAAGATAAAAACCAATACCCAGTTTATCCAGTGTGTAGATAAGAGAGGTATGGTCAACATTATCAAACGCTTTCAAGAAGTCAGTGAAAATAGCTTCAACTTAGGCTCTATATCTAAGGGCGTTGCGAATAAAATAAGATAAATGTAAATATAAATTATAATATAATTGCAACAAATAAAATAATATTATAGCCATATGATATAAATCTTAAGAAAATAATTATTAGCTATAATGAACTAATTTAAATAATAATTATTATTATTAATAGTATAATTTTAAGTTATGTATACGAGTAATATGATGATAAAAAAAACTATGAACATTACACTATACCATACAGAATATTTCATAGGTTTTAACACAAGCCGAATTTTAAATATTATCAATTAAACGGTTTTCTATGGCCCTATAATATAAAAATATCTTAATTGACATTTTAAGAATTGAATTGTATAATATAATACACACATATTTCTTCGCTAATAATTTGTGCTTTGATCTGAACTATTTAAAATATTAAGTTAAATTATATAATATTTATACTTACATACAAAGTACATATTGTACTTAAAAAATAATAATAAACGAATAGCTTGCCTAAAATATAGTTAGCTATAATAAAATATTCTACGATAATGTAATATTATTATACAACTTTATGTTTTATTAAAACTCATCACGGGAAAATCGTTGAAACTAAAATTTGTAACGTGGAAAATATCATATGATTTTTAAAATTATATAATTAAATAATAATATATTTTATATACTAACTGGATATTGGAAATTATTAATATTTGATGTATTTTTAGTGGATAGAAAATAGTCAGTTTTTCTTTATACACTATAGATTTTGTGTAACTAATATATCAAGGACATAATATTCCATTTAATGAAGCACAATATATATTTGATTTAAATGTTTGTTATAACCGATATTTAACTTCTATAACTTATTTAATCATTCTAATAATAAATGCATCTTCCTATAAAACTGCTAAAATAGTATATAATAAACAAAGTATAGTGAATTGACGCTAATACGATCAAATCGATTAAAAAAATGAAAATATAATAGTGTTATTAAAATTAATAAAACATAGCTGTTTGAGATAATGGTTTTTACTTAGAATCAATAACTGCATTTTAAATTATTTATTAATCGATTAAAAAAATTATTTTTTTATTTTTTTCAATTGCCTTGATTTTTTTAATAGATTATAAACCACTTCTCAGGCATACGAAGTTTTTGATTTTCTTGCAGTAATAGTTTTAGAGATTGTATAACATGTTATGTGTTGTTAATTCACAAAAGTTATATATTTTTTCTGTAAAACGTTTATTGTAAAATCAAACATTTCATTATAATTAAATTGAAATTACGCTCGTAATACGTATCGTCGTAATATTCTTTATTTCTACGTATCGGCCACATAAAATTAAAGCGCTCCTAACGCTATCGGTGATTTCGAAACGGGAACTGATACATATAGTACATGAGTACACAATTCATTTTTTCTGTGTCTGTACGTCATAAAAACGAAACCAATGCAGTTTTCACGTCAATACACATAATACTATACAGCGTCTACGAGTGGCATTTTATAACAGCACTTATCGACAAGAGTGTCTGAGAGGGATGACGGGGCGACTATGGGTCCTTTTTTATGGATTAAGTTTTGATTTGTATATTAAAATCTAATGTATACCTAAATATAACAGTAGAGTAAAATTTAAACTTGAATCTTTTGTATTGTATAAATATTATACAGTATTAACTATTAAGACAAGTGTTAGAATTAAATGTTTTAACTGTAAAATATTAAAAATACAAGTACAAAACAAATGATTGATATATGTATGTAGTTAACTGTAATAATATAATCTAAAAAAATTAATTAAATTTAAACTTGAAAAAATCTTAATGTATATAACACTATACAAATTATAATTTTAAAGATAATGAAGCTGATTTCAGAAAATATCTTCCCTCGAGTTTAAAAGTGACTATAAAGTCACCACCCAAATGAAATTTATATTCGCTCTTTTTAAAATCTTTAAGTTCAGAAAAAAATATTTGAATAAATCTTTATGAGTGATTTTGATTGAAATTAATTTGACCTTAACGTAAACTATCTTAATTTTCCCCTATTTAGGGGTAATAAAAAAAATCTCATTTTTTTTTTTATTATTATTCTATATTACTTACATACTATAGTAATGTATATAAAATAATAACTCAATAATTTCAGCTTACACGGCAATAGCGTTTTTAATGAAACAATTATTATTTCAACATTTTTTAACGTTTTTGGTCTTGAGAGTGTGAAGCATTTTTCGGTGTCACAGCCATGAAGAATAGCCAGTTTATTATAATTTATAACGTTATTAGTAGATTTATTTTATGTTATTTTTGAAATAATAATTAAGTGTGTATAGTATTTTAATGTGCATATTTTCAAAAAAGAAAACTTCCCATTAACTAAATCCCCTATTTATCAATAGTACATAAAATCATCTATTATTGAGGATAAAGTAGATACTATTATACCACAGGATTGCTCTCTAGATATTAATTTGATTATTCGCGTTTTATACGTATGCGCGTAAACGTAACTGGAGAGCCAGTGAAACGATTTATGATCACGCAGGAAATATTTCGTTCTTTTTTCTTTCGTTCGCTTAAAAGACGCTTTGACGACCGAAAGTTTAAAGATTTATCTGTCTGCTTGGAACAGTCGCATTTAAAGTGCCAATACAATATAGACTTTGACTTTTGTTAAAGTCACATTTATCTATCTAAGTTCTCCAACCCATTATTTTGATCTATGAATTATTCTCTCAGCCCGATAAGAAATGTTCGATTTTCTCATGTATTCTTACATAAACATAAAAAATCGTGAAGACTTTTATTTTATACACATAATGATAAATGATAATGTACTTTTTGCCACACCCGTTCCACTTATATAGATACAAGATATTCACTCGCCGATATGTGTTTTCATACAATTTAGTTACTTGTGGGAATTAACTTTTTTGATTTTTTGTTCTTTGTTTTTGTTTTACTTTGGAATAAATGTGAGCCCTGAGCGAAATTATTCTTAAAACAAGTTTACCCGATTCGAACTAGTAGGTAACTAAGTAACTTAATCTTTTTGATTCCAAAATATCCCAGATGACATATAATATACAATAACACGATAATAACATTTTATAATGCTTTGTATTTTACTGTTTATTTTGTAAACATCTCTGCAATTTTTTCTTCCCTTGTGACCTTGTTGCCCGATATAGAATTATTTTTTTACCGATAGTGGGCACTTACAATCTTTATTTTGAATGTTCTTGAATTATAAACTTATGATTAAATTTTATTGTAAGTACAATAATTATTGTAAAGGATACATTATTTATTTTGATATTGTTTACTTATTTTAAAACCCAACATTATAAACACTGATTCACTATAATTAATTATTAAAAGATAGGTGTTGTGATAAACGATGTTAGTATTATAAATGTATTTAATGTTAATCCATTATTTTGAGGTCTTTTCTGTTATAACCAACACAATCACACAACATTGAAATAAGTTAAGTCTCCATTTTTGGTATTAGCCTCCCAAGTTAGTCGGTTTAGTTTATAGGATTATGGAGTAATAATTTAAATAATAAAGTTCCAGACGTTTTAATAGAAAAAAAAAATTAAAACAATTTAATTAATAATTATAAATCATAAATATTAATTTAAATTTTTCAAAAGTATTTGAAAGAAATGCTAGTAGAGACTTATGTGTTGATAATGATAATTATGTTTCTGTACCCGGAAAATGATGCAATAAACAATATTATTATACAAACATAAAAAAAATATTTTGCATATAATAATATTATGCGGTACCGTCTAAAATATTCAAAAATATGTAAAACACAATTTTATATTATAAACGGTTGTGGTTTAAATTATATTATTTTGGTATTTCACTGATTAAATTGTTTGAATACAATTATTAATTGATAAACATAATCACCAGCTCTATTAAATGTATAATACAGTGTTTTTTTTTCAATTGAGCCATATATCTAATAGATATAAAATAGGATAGGTGTAAGATATTTCAAGTTGGTAATCAATTCATTAACCATACTAAGCATTAACTTTTAAAAGTTTTAAATAAATAAATATATTTTTTTTTTTAACTTATAAAGTTGATTCGTGTTTTATTAAATAAATTAAATATATCATTCTGTTTATAACATTGCACGCATTATAATAATTTTAACCATAATACTACAGTATCCAATTTCATGCTTTTCATTACCAACATTTTACGATTGACTTGCATAAATTGTAAAAATATATATGTATATTATATTAAATATTAATTTTTTTCACTATCTGTAGCCATTTAATATTTTAGTATTCTGAATCTAATAATCAAAAGGTTTTTTTCGGTTGGGCTGTTATAACGTAAGTACAATCAAAGTGACTGTAAATATAACTATTTAACGGGCTTAACATCTTGTGTAAAAATATAATATAGTTACTCTGTTAAAAAACTTGTATTTAAAGACTTATACTCGTACATACATATTCTTATATATATATATATATTTTAAATACGCATAAACAGCCAAGTTATTAGCATTTTTTTTTTTTTTTTTTTTAATCTACGATATTAAAATTTAAATTTGTAACTTAGATATTATGGCTACACAAAATAAGTAGTATAGGTATGATAAATAATGATAACTTCAATTAAGAATATAATTTCGACAGATGTAAGCATTTTGTGAGCAGATAGTTATGGTTTCTAGAATAGGTTTAAGAAATAAAAAAAAATTCTTACAAAGATTTATACATATTATTTTTTATCACGCTTTTTTTTGGTTCACGAACAAAACAAGGATTTAGAATGATTAATTTAATGTCAAAGATTATGCAAACAAAAACAATTTTAAAGGTCCAAAAGGTCTTATTGATATACTCTAGGAATTTAGGATGACTGAAAGTCCTTTATAATGTAATAAAATAGATCGAATGTGTACAAATATGCCGTATAATATGTTGTATTTACTTGTCTTACGCTTTTAAAACAATTTTGGAATTAAATGCCATATAACCTTCAAAAAGAAAAAAAACCCAAAACACTAATATATTATAATAATTGCATACATTATGCGTAGTCGATGTGTTTTATTTTTGTTTTCTTTATATTGTTCTGTGACGATGTAAACGAAATTTTGATTGAATTTCACGGTGGAAAATGGAGGTGAATTTTTAAAAAAAACTTGGGATCTTAAGTCGAAGATTTTACGGAGATCAGATATGGTACTTGTGAACTCTATAATACGGCAAGGCCAGTAGAAAAAAGTGTCTACGCAGCACCAAGATCGAGTCGAAGAGACTTTTCGGCATCAACGCACTTTTAAACTAGCGATTGGCGGTGATGAAGTGAAGAGACGCCGACGCCAGAGAGCTCTTCAAAAATGGGAAACAATAATAACACAATAGACCGGAAGCGGGCTGGAAATAATAATAATTCGGAGAATGACGTCGTCACTAATACCACAGCTACGATGAGATTTTCGCAAGCTCCGCGAAAAATAACCCTTTGCGTAAAGGCTAGTGGGCAGTGTAAGGGATTCCAGACGAATTTATATACGTATATATGTATATAGATATTAAATATATAAACGTGCACAAATATTATATCACATTTTATCAATATTATATTATGTTTTGATACTGTATGGCAATATGTATGTATTTTTTCGATCGGTCAAATTAATTGTGTACTTATCAGTAAGTTATTCTCAGCTACTTTTCTATTGAATTATTCGTAGGTAGAGCATAAGTTATCCTTTCTTTTTATAATGATTAAAGACACGTGCAGATATATATGGTTGTAGATAAGTCACGATAATAGCATATTTATTTATGTTTTTTGTAGGTGTTTCTATGCGCAGAACGAAAATACAATTTAAGAAAAATGTTCCTACACTCGTGAATAATGTAATACAATTATTATGTACCTAATGAAGTGTCCATTATCAATTCTAAGTATGTGAAAAAATTCATTATGACTGAATAAGTTTTTTAACAATAATTTATATGAGAATTCCAATTTAATGGTTTATATTTTAAATGTTTTTCCCAATTACATTTTGACAGTTTTTGAATTATCCTTTTTAAATGTTTAACATTAAATAGGAATTTTTTCACAAATTACAAACTGTTTCAAAAATTGTAAATAAAAATTTCAATTTTCATAGAGATACTTGAAGTGATAACTGATATTAGTTTTTTGAGATTCACTGTATAATATTAATTAAAAAGTATGTGTTTTTCGATATATTTTATAGATTTATTATTAATTTAATAGCGTTGTTTAATACACTCTTCAAAATATCACATTCTTTCAATGTTAAATTCGTTTATCGAATACGCTTATTTTAAAAACAAACATTTTTAAGGACAATGTAATAATATTTAAAAAAATATATATTGATTTAATATTGTATATTACCTATATATAATACAAATATAGGTACACTCTATTGAAATTCAATTCTTCTTCTTTTTTTTTTCTTTTTTTGTTCTTAAAATATATGTTTAATGTACTATAAACAATATGGTATTATACAATTGCACTATGATGCAAAGATGTGTACTTATAAATACTAATTATAAGTTTTATTGATAATCATTTAAAATATAAATTGTTTTTTTTTTTCAAGAGTATTATTTTTGTATTTATAAAATGTGTGTATGTGTGTGTGTTAGTGTTTTTATAAACCTATAGACACTATAAATAATGAATGAGTGACATAAAATAAATAATCATCTTACATGAATAATATTTTATGATAAAAGTGTGTAGATGAAGTGTAATCTATATAAGATTCTATGGAGTAAATAATATTATCATGAGGTTTGTGAATTCAATGATATAATAACACTAAATATATTTTAATGTTTTCTGATTTGTATTGTTATATACATAAAAATGTCAATCACAAATTTTTAATATCAAGGCTATATATACACTTAATGTTTTTCGAACCAACAATCAATAATAATCTAATGAATATTTTATGTACAAAAGTAACATAATATACCAAAATAATCTCAAAATAGTTTCGTAAAAATAACAACTATCATTTACATAAAAATAATATAATTTATCCTAAAATTTAAGTAGTTAAAAATCAATTTTTTTTTTTTTTTTAGAAAAACATCGAAAGCTTGACTACCGTTCCGTAGTAGATATATATTTTAAACAGTCAATACATTGCTATTTTGTTCAATAAGTTAAGTCAGACTTTCATACGTAAATAAAATATATTAAATAATTGTATTAAAATTGAAATTTTAATTACTAATTTACACATATAAATTGATTTTAAATTGGTGTTAATTGCAAATTATCTAATAAACCTTGAATAATTAACACATTGCACCTTTAATAATTTTTACATGTTGTGAAATCAATTTTAAGAAGAACTAATTTTAAATAAATTATTTTATATTCATAATCTAATTTTATTAATTTATATCAAAACTAAAATCGTTCAACTTCAATAAAATATCAATATATATATTTTAGCCGAAATGATGTTAATTGTCTGAAATAGTGAATATACAATTTTCATATAATGTTGATTTAATTTAAAAAAAAATAAATGTTGTTTATCTACCTACCAAAAATCACTAAATAAATCCCGTAAAATAATAGTTTATAACCTTTTAAAATTTATTTTTAAATTTACAAAAACTTATGTTTTTTTTTTTTCATAATACTGGAATATATAATATTATATTTTTAAAGAGAAACTAAGGGATAATGTAGATCTGCGTAAATAAATATCTTTACAAGACAATTACGACAAACTCTTTTAAAATATTCTATATTTTTAGATTAATTACTATTATAGTATCATAATACTATGCTAAATATTTAAAACTAGTACATTGCATTAAACTGTAATGGTTTACTATTAATCAAAACCAGAAATCATAGTGGGTATATGTAAATATTTATTAGTTTTGAGATATTGTTTTGATTACGATTTTATACAAAAATTTTAATTTAAATTTTATCATTAATGATAGAACATATTCTTTTTTATATACTCTAACAGACAATATATTGTTTTACATTATTACAAATATGACATGGACGTTTTTAATGTACACAATTATATTAATCATACTTAATCACTAAGATGAAAATGAAAATTCAAATTAAACCTTATTAAACCATAGCTTTAAGTAATAATTTAAGAATCAGTAAATTTGATAAATATTAAAATGGTTAGTGTTTTTTGCGTTATAATTGATATTCTGTCATAATTTTATAACTAAAATTGTTTACTCGCTTGTCAATTATAATTACACGTTAAACATAATTAAAAAAAAAAAAATAAAGTTTTTATACAGATACATTTTTCATTTATCTTGGGAAAAAAAAATTTTATTGTTATACTCGTAGAGAGTAAATGTACACTATTATTATAATTACAGCTTAAATGGTCCTTATCCTAGCGAAAACATTTGTATATGTATATATATTCCTTTTTACTTTTACAAGTTTAGAAGTATGAAATGAATTGAATTGGGATGATTATTTCTTAATTACAAGTAATTACTCCTCAATTTTAAATCATTAATGCGATCAACAAGACTTCAATAATTATAAAGTTTTGAGTAGGTCAACAAATTTTTTGTTATAATATACAATAAATAAAATGTAAATAACACATTCAATTTCTGAAGTCACCATAAAGTTTCATATGTAAAAATTAGACGAAAAAACTTAATTATTTCTTATATGACCTAATTTATATTATAAATGCTAATACTGACGTTTTTTCTAACTATCCCGGAAACTACGTAATACTTTCATACACGGAGACCTAAATAATAGTATATTTTGATCCTTTTCTTGTTGCCTTGTTTATAATGATATTATATGTTCATTCGAGCATATTAAATTTTGATCCGTCGCTTGTCGCTATAAATGTGTGTTTTAGTTTTTGAAGCAAAAAAATGTAACTTAAAACATACATTTCACATGTCAAAACCTGTATGTTTATTTTACAGCACGTCATTCTGCACGGAGAATTTTGTTAATGTCGACTAATTTTGAAAGGTCAACGAAACTCTTCATTTTTCATTTTTTATTTATAATACTTGAATGGATAAGTAAGAAATCTAAATTTACATGCTTGCTGGACGTTTATTAGGAAAATATACATATTTTATGTCATATTAATAAAATAACGAAATAATAGCAACTATAAATGATTTTAAACATATTAAAACATACATGACTTACTCATTTGATTTTAATAGAACTTTGAATAATAGTTCATATTATTTACCGTGCATCACCGTTGCATATACGATTTTAAAAAAGCTATTTTAGTTGAATTAAAATAGTTCGCCAAAACTAAATATATTTATATATAGTTTTAATAATCTAGTTTTGGTTAAACCGCCTACATAATTCCATGGGTGCTTTTATGGTACGACACACATGTGTATCAGTATATTAGATTTAAAAAATGTATTACTTATACGACTTTTGAAAACTTAACTTATTCAAAACAAATCAGTGTACACATTGTGAATATATTTTAAAAGTGAAATATTAAAAAATCTTCGATACGGTTGGTGTCGAGTACATAATATATAAATGTGTGTATTTATAAATACGTTCAAACATTTCATCTAGTTAAAAGATAAAAAAAAAAATACATACATATTATATTCATTTTATTTATTAAAAAAATTATTATTTTATTTATTGATCATCTAATCGTGAACAAAATATAAAGCCTAGGATGAACATTTTAGAATTTTTTTGTAGTGGATGATTTACATTTATTTTTAAATTTTATCAGCTAACACAGTATAAGGCAAAAGTTGAATGACTAACGTTATAAACGTGAGCATAAAATGTACAAACATATATTTACAGTTTATCAATGAAGTACAGATTTGCCGTCTATAGAGAAAAAGAGTCATAAATAATGTTCTTCACATTGACATACACATTTAAAGCATTCAAAAACTCTTCTTCCGGTCTGCATATTATCGTTTTTGAATAGGCACACATGCAACTTGAATGACGAATTGACGACCATGTCATATTGTATTATTTCTATACCATATTGTTTATTTAACGTAATACGAACGTGTTAAATACATTACCTTGTAAACATACGAGTAATATTGTGATAGTGAAAAACAATCATACTATCAACTCATTTCAACTCCCTTAATCTTTTGAAAATTATTTTCCAAGGAGGTAAATGTAACATAACCGTAATCGGTGTAAATATAATATCCTATTACTTTGTATATCGTCAAAATTTATCATGTGCTTACTAACACAATATCTGTCAGACTATCACACGCAATTCGATAAACCGTTCTTGAGTGTGTAAAAAATAAATATGGACATATTTATTACGTACAACGATGGCTGAATGGTCGAATATATTGATTAGCCTAATAGAAACGCTAATACCATACATTTAAATTCATATCATATCGGTTATTTAATTAATAAAATTTTAGGTTATAAACGATCGCTTATATTGTTGTAATAATGTGTTTAATTACTACCCCATGTATAATTTCGATGATATGTAACACATAAATATTATGTACGATATTATTAAACATACGCGTAAACCATTAAATCATTAATATAGCTGTACTTACGTAATTATGAGTGGTTATATATTGTATTTTCTGAATATAATTGTTTTTTCGAAACTATCGTGACTGTTTATGGCTCACATCCAACGCATTTCCATTGTTTTGATTTCCAAAGAAAAAAATACATGACGATACCTAACCAAATCATTTAATTATATTTGCGGTGAAACAACAAGAAGCATTTTTAAATTTTTCATTATAATTATAATACTTAGTACGGTATAAAATGTTAGATTCGCATAAATTATAATTCAGTTAAATTGATATCGTTGAACGAAAATAGTATTTTTAGTACACTTTATGCAAATTATAAATTAAAAGTGGACGGTTGTAGCTTGTACATCTGATGCAAGAATAGCAAAGACCTTGCCAAGCAACAAAATCTGAAAACTTGATGGAAAGCTATTTTTGTTAATTCTTTTTTTCATCAAAGGGTTTCACATTCGATGCACGTAATCCAAAACATATAGTATCGATGGTTGATGTACTCGAATTTCCGAAGAACCTATAGCCATCAAATGGTTTGCGTTCTCTCTCTTTTCTTCCCACACATGAATATGTATATACAATTTCCTTTTTCTCTCTCCCCTACACACACAGACACACACACACACACACACTCATACATATATATATATACTTGCAAGCTGGCACATTTCTCACCTACTCGTTATCGGAATAGTAGGTATATTATGCATTTAAGAGGCCAAAATAATAATTTACTGTTACGTTCGGCCATGTTTTAAAATAAAATAAAGGGAACTTTGAAACATGTTCCCACAGAGTATTTAAAACCATCAATAATGTATAAACAACGTGACTGCTATAATTTCAAATTATTACATAAAATTAATTACAGAGAACACGATAGAAAACTGTAACAGTAAAAATATTTTTATCAATACTATGTATAGAAATATCAAAAAAGGTTTTTTTTCTTAGGCTTAAAATATTGACTCAAAAGAATAGAAAAATATGTTCAGTTGTACCCCACGAATTTTAACCTCAGATTTGCACGTTAAACTTTTAAATAATCCCAATAAAAGAGTTTTCAACTACAGTTTGTCGAAATATACGTATACCTTCAAAATGATTTAATAATTTAATAAAAACCTTTTTTCGTATCAAACATTGTGATTTTTTATTTTGGTTTTTTGTCTTATATTTATTATAATGACTTTTTATGTGTTTCTCAATAATACCTAATATTTACCACTATGGTGGTGCGGCGTTTTGGATAGGTGATTTAGCTACACCAATGTCATGAGTGCATTCTACATAGAGGTTTTCGGTACTCAGTGCAGTGCTGATACTTGGTAAATTTGTAAAATAGTATAGCTAAAATTGAATACAATTAATCTATATCTGATAAAAAAAAAAAAAAAAAAAATGAACCATATACAGTTATAAAGCGAAATAACACAAATTGCTTTTCATATATATATATACCTATACATAATTACGATGTAATATACGATGAAAATATACAGTACGGTGTGTATTTTGTTTGTATAATTTTAGATGCTATACGGAAAACTGCTGCAAACACCACTCCATGCGATATCCAAGAGCGTTATGCATATGACGTCAACTCAATATTCAAAGCCCGCGGAAGACTTTATTATATCTCGCACACAAAGGCCAGATTAACTTCCGCGATCTTATAATTAGTTATGACCCAAAAGATTTGTACCTTTGTAATGTATTATAACATGAACTGGTCGTGATAGTAGAGGAGAGAGTTAAAAGCATATTGCTTAAAGATGTTAAAAATAAGTTGTGGCGTTCTAAATCAGCACTTCCTACCTTATTCAGTTAAACGGTATGATATGTTAATTAAAGAGAAAATAATAACAGTGAAATATGGATTTGATTACTCAATTCCTTTCCGGGTGGCGCGATGGTTAAACCTATTAAATGTTTAATTAACCCAAGTCTTATAGTACTATACCTTTATACGTTTCATTTGAAGTCATACGCAAAATAAATATACATCATTGTTATGGTTAATAATAATATTAATGGGTAAAATGACTAAAATGTATTTCAATTTGAACGATAAGAATAATGAGTATAGTGAATAATCTTATCACGATATGAATATTTATTTTTTTTTATTATCTATGCATATCGCCTTATCCACTATCAAGAAGTCTCAACCCTTAGTCATTGTATCAATCGTTGATGAAACGCGATTGCAGGTTTTGGTGGCGCGTGACGTAAACCTTTCGGTATCTCGTTTTCTATTCGCCCGGATTATGGTCGGTCGTCCACGTCATTACATTGGAGATGAGAGAAGAAGAAATATAGAGTGTTCGTATAATCGTAGAGGACCTACAACATAAACACGCAGACTAGGATAGAATCGGAAACGTCGCGACCTAGTGCCGCTGCAGCCGTCAAAGACATCTCGAGATATTCAAGAGGTAAACCCGCGTGCGTTTTATCATCATTCGGATGACCATTTCGGTCTGCTCGCGAGGGTTGCTGCGGTCGCGCTCCGACGGATATACGGACGATAACTATATACATAAGTGCGTGCATGTGTATGCACGTTGTTTTCATAGTATAATGTAATGAAATTAAACGAAGTGTAGTGATCGTATTATAGTACGGCGTTTGAGTGATTGTGTCAAAAACAATATTATTACGTCCGTGCAACTGTGTACATTATTTATAATGATGTGGCGAATTCCACGCGCTCGGAGAAAACATTGATACGCGGAAACGAGATATTATATAGGTATACTGTATTCTAGTATACCTATAGATTCCTCTACAGTATAATATTATTGTAATCGTCGTTGTTATTATTATACAATACACTGTTTGTGTAAAATTTGATTTATTCGCGTTGTAATATTTCACTTTAAAGTATACAACTTAAAATGAATGTATGTCATACTTAAACAAAGTAAGAACGACTTAAAAAAGTAGGTTGGTGGGTACCGTTCTTTTGTACTATTGTACATTAGATTTCGAATGGGTAACTATTATCGGCGTGTTCAATTTAAATTTAATGATAAACGAGCATCATTGTATACAATAAACAATATTCTAAGCAGATACGATCAATCAACTTGTATTACCTAGTGATATTATGTTTTTTTGATATAATTATTAAAGTTATTTATTTTACTTTTTGTATTATAGTAGGTAGATATATTTTTTTTCGACAGTATAATATTTATTGTATTATCAGTATTTAATTATCGTAATAATATACATGTATAACACAACGTTTGGTTAAACATTTCTGTAAATACCTAAAAACACCAATAAGTAAAATAAATCTAAATTATTATTCCGTATAATAAAATTAAAAATACGCATGGTATATTTAAAATATCATTATTTATTGTTTAAATAAGTGAATTTGATCCAACGGAACTTAAATATCTAAAAAAAAAAAAAAAGTGATTGTCTTTATACGTGTCAACAATTTTATACAAAAAGATAAGTTCTTATGAATATTTATTTATGATAAAATAGTATGCATTTGTTTACAATTTTGAAAAAATTTTAACTTCGAAAAAATAAAAATATGTGTATATATGTACATATGTATTTTTAAAAGTTTTTTTACAGATCTATAAGAATAATTTTTGTGAGACCTTGTATTAAAATTTCAAGAATTTTGACCATGTGAATACATTTTTACCAACACTTATAAAAAGTTAAAACCAATTTAAAATTGAACGTATCGTGTCTACTCACTCCAACAAAAAAAAAAAAAGAAAAGAAAAAGAAAACACATTATAATAAAAACAATACATTCATCGCTCTCCTCAGAATCTAAAATTAAGTACATGAACAATTTAAAAAAAATACAATTTTTATTTTTAAAAATATTATTTCACAATAGTGACAAATAATGTGAAGAATAAGTTTTTGAAATAATAAGTCTAAGGTATTTAAACGAATTACCTCGAATTTTTTTGAATAATATAATTCTTCAAATCGTGTTAGACTAATTATGAAAAAGAAAAAAGGAAGTTTTTAACCACTGTATAAGTATCTATATCTAAGTTTTGCACAACTACGCTCGTAGTATCACGATAATATTTTCAACGTCCATATAATGATGTACCGCGCGTATTCATAAAAAAATATAATGTATATTGGTACAACACGCATTATAAGTATGTTGCATTTTTTAAAACAGTTAGTTCTTTAGAAGCAATCATAAATTAAAAAACTATTTAAACATTTTAAGCTCATATCGCGACGTACTTTACAACAAACAGCAGCCGTCCCTTAAATCTTTGAAAAATTTAGTGATAATTAAAAAACAATATTTAAACAAATTGATTATGCAAATAATGAATTATTTAACATAAAACAGTATTATGATAATTTGTATGATTTTATAGTTAAATTGTGAATATTATGTATTTTTTATAACCACGTTCTAAAGCAATATTATCTAATAATAGTATAAAATATGATCATATTGTTATAACCATACTACATACCATATGCATTGTTCGTACAATCTAAAATATCATTAGATATCATATTTTTGTTCCCGCGTCTAATTGAAACATGTATTATTAACAACAGCCAGCAGCGTATTGTTAACTATGTTTTCCAGTACCAAATGTAAATTTATATAATTAACAACACAAAATGTGTGTTTATGTTACTAGAAACTACACAGTAATAATATAATGACATGCGTTATATTCTCGTTTTAATATATATTTTGATCGGTATTAAGTATATATGAATATATTTATAGTAAATTTTAATCAAACTATAAAAAAAATTTAAAAAAAAATACGGCTCACATTTAATGTTCATAAAAAAATTGATCAAAGATCAGCTTACTGCATATTAATATGTTTACACATAGGACTGTGATGTTGTAACATGTTTACGGAGACCATCTTGATGACACACTGCCTTTTTAAAATTTGATCATTCCAAAAATTTCTGATAACGATCACAGAAAAGAATTGTCTTGGCAATACCAAAAAAAATGACATTTTTTTCTAAGTTATTATTTTTATTATGATAGACATATCTTGGTTATAAATATAATTAATAATTATATTATTTAATATGTTTAACAATTTCAAAATATTTAATATATCATAAAATCTTAATATAGATAAAAATAATATTACTTCATCAAAATAGGTACCTGCAGTTAATATTTTTATGAATTATAAAAACAATTTTGTTCAGAATAAGTTTCTAAATAGCTAAATTATATAATAAATTCGACAACTAGTAAACTGTTTAAAGTAGTTATAAACTAAAAAAAAAATATCATATAAATATTTTTTTGATTTTCCATTGATAAACGTCACACTATGAAACACTTTTTATAATTCTAATATTTTCAAAACTTTGTATGTTTTTTTGAATTCAACAAAAATCTGAAATTTTTAAAAACAATACACCATTATTTATCTTTGTGCCGTATTAACTATAATTTGTTCCAAAAACGCCTGTATGATAACCATAATTTCCTATAAGTTTCCGAGAATTTTCCATCCTTATTCAGTTCTTAATACATTTTTAAATGTGTGTGTTTTAATCATTTAATTTAACAATAAATATAAATTTAATACTATCCAATTAGTAGTTATGGTTATTTAAAATAAATAAAAAATCAAAACAATAGTAACAAATAAATAAATAAATTTATAACTATAATATTGTAGCAACAAGATTTTCAAAGAAATATTTTATTCGTGATTCACTAGTTAAAACGTGCAACACAAATATTACTGTAGCAATTATATTATCGTATTGTTTGAACATAACGTTAATCATCTTATTAACCGTAATATTAATTTATTACTGCACAAAAAACAAAAACCAACCGGATCGCGTATTTTGTATAAGTATTGGAGTATATGGAGTATATTGCGTACTATATATATATATATATATATATTTATGTATGCATTGCGCACCAAATCGACGAGAAATTATCCGATCAATTTATAAAAATAATAACATTTGTGCTGCTTCCATAATAAGATTTTTCGACTTAATTCATATCTGTATATATGTATACATACAATATACTTATATATATGGACATTTGGACGTATTCATAATATATTATAAGTATTTATCATTTGTATTATATTTGGTGAAAATGGGACTTGATGAAAATACGGACGATTAATTTTATCGCACGGAATAAAACGGTTGCGGTATATATAAATATAGACAGTGGCCGGAAAAGTGGCAAAAATAATTGAATATCTTTTGGGGCGCAAACAGTTAAATACCACTGTTGCTATTCCGGGGGGTGTGTTATAAATGGTAACAATCGCCACCGCATCAATTTTCATTATGTCAATATCAAATGCCGTTGCAACCACCGCACATTGATGATGAAACTGACGATGGCGATGGTGTGAAGAGCACCGGCACAAGTAACACAATTTTCCCTCAGACAATTATTTTATACCCCATAAAAATACGAAAGCTAAAAGGCTCTCTGCGCGTTAGGAGTTCATTTATCTTAGCGACCCACCCTCTCTTCGCCGTCGCCGAATGCCAATCACTCGCCGTTGAGGTCGGTTGATCGATTATGCCGAGAAAAACGATATCTCATCGTCATCGTCACCACCATCACCTCCGTGGCACACTAGCACCTCTTCTATAATCTTATTATACGTAATATAATATATTTTCTGTCACTGTCTCTTTCACTCTCGTATACTGATTTGGCATAACGACTGCCTCTGCTGTACACCAACAAGAATAACAACGATGTCGATTAGAAACATACGTACGCCCGCCAGTTTTTTTTCGTATCCATATAAACTGCAACACATGGTACACAGTATAGAATATAAAAAGACTGATTTTAATTTTAAATCGTAGTGATAACGCACAATAAATACACATGGTCCCTATCAGAATTAAAAGTTAGCCACCGTAATAAATAAATTCACATACCTATCTATTATTGCGATAAACAAAAATTTATAAATTTACAACAATATGGTAATTTCTTTATTTCAAAAAATTATCAGATATAATCACGCATAATATTTTTACGTGATAACGAAATTCACATATTACATGAAAACTGCGATTTCAGATATTAATAATTATTTGATATAACCCTCAGGTACAACTGCAAATTACACACTGACGGTGAAATATGATAATATAATACGATTATTAGTGTATATATAGTGTTACATACAAAAATATTATAATATCAACAATATTAATCAATCGTTGTCTGAATGCGAAATCCATCTAGCCATTAGCCAGTCGAGTAATTTACCCATCTGCAGTATTTATTCACGTAATAAAATTATATTTTATCTCAGTCAAATGCTATAATGAGTGACCGTCGATAGTCATTTAGAGCAGTCACGGTATTTCATCAAAATCAATAATTAGGTATTGTTACGAGGACATTTATTGCACCAATGTATACTCCATGTATATATACAATTTAATTATTTGTAAAGCAATTAAATTAGCAAGACTCTTTTTTTTATTTTTTAGAATGTTTACGAATCTTAAAGGTATAAACACTAAAATCTGATTTATTTTTAAATAGTATTTAAATAGTAGATTTTTACTGAAATAAGTAATTTTCAAACGTGTTACCTAATCGAATATCATTAGAATACTAATAATTTGAATTTTTCAAACGAATTCGTACGACGTAAAAATAAAATTTATTAGTGGTAAATTAAACGTGAATAATTTGTTTTGTCAAATTAAAATTCTTAGTAGCAGACTTGAAATAGTCGTATAGTCCTGCAGAATATATTATACACTTAATAAAACATTATTTAGGGCATTATATTTTAGTCTTAATTATAAATATGACCAGTCTTTTTTATTGCAGACTTTAATAGACTCCCTATTTTGGGTGAGCAATATTTACACCGATTATGATTCAATAGTTTTTTTTCATACACTATCAAAAATATATTTGCTACTGAACAAAATAATAAAAAAATAATTCATGTATTTTTAATGATTTTTTTATCTCACTTAAACACATTTATTTTTATTTACCAATAAGTATGCTTTATATAGTACTGGGTATAAACAACGTATAATAAAAATAAAAACAAGAGATATATAAGAACATAGGGACCTAATTTTGACCACCATGAAATATAACTTCACGTTGTCAAAAGTTGAGTGATCAGTTGATTTTTTTTTTTTGACATACTAAGTCATTCTTCTTACGAATCTAAATATTGTTAATAATATATATGTATTAATATTAAAATTTAGTTAAGTTCAATTTATTGTTCAACAATAACATAATTAACGTATGCACCGAAGGTATTTTTATTATACGGAAGCTAATGGAATCCGTCACGATCATAATACAACTGTATAATATTATACACTCAGTGTTTTGAATATTAAAATTATGAATGAAATGACAATTGAAAAATTACTTTTTATAGCAGAATTTTACTCCTTACTATTAAATATGTATATATATATGTGTGTGTATGTGTATATTGATTGACGTTTTGTAAATAGATTACTGGTGTTCTAGGGCTTATTTAATAATTATATTGTTTGATATTTTTGATCGAATTATAACCTTATTTATTTTTTGTTATTCTTATATATAGGTCATAGATTGTCAAAGCATATTGAAATCAATACATTAAGACATTAAGACTTTTTGGAGTGCAATTTTTAGCCACCAGGTGAGTTAATGTCATTACAATAAGTTAATATATAAAATAGTTCAATAAAACGTTGCATTATTTTTATTTTGAATTTTATAATAAACTTATCTTTTAAAAATTTGGGATTAATATTAAAATGAATAAAAATTTTAGTTTAGCCCAAGAATATGTGTATTAACTAGAATGATCAATATTTTTTTTTTTTACTTATTTGAAATATACAATCTATACCTAAGAGGTACAATAAGTAAATGTGGTAGAGAATTAAATTATATATATATATTAACATTGATACAATTAAAAAAAATAAATAAATAAAAATAATAATAGGAGAACAAAAAACATATATAAAATTATTAATATTAAATAGAATTTATAAGGGAAATCAATAATGAGCCAAATAATTAACAATGATATTTATCCATCATGACGGAATATATCTAATAGAAATTTTTAACAAACTTAAAAATATAATAGTAGATTGAATACTTACCGAATTTCGTTTACTTTTGTCATTTTATTAAATCTGAAAGCAGCAATTACAAAATAATGTTATTTAATCGTAAATATTGTTTCATAATAATATACATACATTGTAAAATAATATATCATGTGGTAATTAGTAAAAATTCAAAACAAAACATTATTATTACACATATATATAATTAATGCTTTTATTAATTCTTAATACTATTGTAAACAATATGTAATATATATAAAGAAATAAATAAATAAATTATGGCGCAGGTACATAAAATATATATAACATTCTGTGATATTGAACGAATATTCGTTTTCATTTTATGTACTACATTGAAACAAATTAATTTGTTAATTTGCATATACAATCATGAAAAAATCGAATTATTATTTTACTGCAGTTTTCAAATATTTTAAATTAAAACTTTAATTGTAAAAATATTTTTTATTTATTTATTTATTTTTTTTTTAGATTACTTTAGAAATATTTGTTACGAATCATGATTACATACCATAATGGTATGAATTTATTATACATATTAGTTATTGTATAATGCATACCAAGTGAACTGTAGTTGTATAATTTGTCAATTATTTGCATTTTGCATAGGTGTATATTATAGTAAATATTTAAAATATATTAAAAAATCTTATTCATTATCTGTTCAATTATTTACTTCGTAATTTTTCATTTTTTGTCATGATGTTATCATAGTAATTTCTTATTTGATGAGTTATGATAAAAAATATTAAGTAGCTTATCATCCAATTACAACACATAATATTACATTTATACAAAAGAGATCCGAGTGAACAATGATTTTAATACAAAATAATAAATTAAAATCGATGTGTAGGTAGAAATTCAAGATATCTATTATCTACCGATTTGAATTGAAAATTGTTATTGTTATTATTAATATAATTTGTATGATTGTTCTATTGTAGCGCTTTGATCTCCACCCACCACCAGCAATATGAGATATTAGCAAGTTATATAATTTATATAATTATTTAGCTTATTATACACTCTAATCTAATATAACAATCATATGTCTCGTTGATTAAATATATATATATATATATAAATGTATTAGAAAATAATATAAATCATTGTTTGAGATTATTATTGAAGCACTTTGTATTACATAACATAATTTATTCATGTTGATATTTTTTAACTTAAGTTATTAGTTATTTTATAATATGAGGAAACAAACACTTCCAAACAAACGCAAAAAAATAAAAATGAAAATATGCACACTTAATGTACGTAACTGTATTTGACTATTTTTTTTTTTTTTAATGATCTTTTGGCTTTAAAACTTATCTAGTAATAGTAGTAACATACATATTTTTTATTTTTGCAATGGGTATGCGCTTTAATCGTAACAATATGTTATGTCCATACTGTAATTAATAATATTATAAACATAATAATATATGCATGGCATGTATATAAGGTAATATGCAATAATAATATTCAATTGTGTATAGTGCTAGGATAATATGCGAACAACAGAATTTTAATAAATACATTTTTTTTTTTTTAACAGTTTACTAGAAATAATTTGATAATAATTATAAATACGCAACTCAGTCTAGTATTATTATTTTAATGCCCGTGTTTAAATAAAAATTCACTGCAAAAACAAAATTACAATAAATTATTACCATGTATATCTGGTTTAATTAATTCATTTAGCACAGGTTTAATGATTAACTTTAAATTTTCAACTGAATCATGCCCACACACTTATGTATAATATATATTATTTGTTATATATAATTAATAAGCTAACAATGATACGGTTTATAGATGAAAAGGTATATTGATAGCGTTATTATTATACAAGTATACAGCAACTATGATTGAGAAATCAAGTGAATAAAAATACTTTCTTTATTATAACAAATAAATAAAACAATTAACTGTTCCTTAAACAACAAATTAAATTTCTTATAAAATACAGAATAAATAAATTTATTTATTATACATAATATATACTTATAAATTATAACAAACGTAAAAATAATACTAAAATAGATCATGTCTTTTCTAAATAAAGAAATAATTTGATTTTTGAAATTAATACTTTATTTGCGTGAACATTGATTATTTAAACACATTTTGTTCAAAAAAAAAAAAAACTTTGTATAGCTAAATATGAACTGTCTCCCATTGTCACGAAAACATCGCATAATTAAATACAAAGTAACGATATAATAACAGTTGTATACACAAAATGATTAAAAAATGCCAAAAAATATCAATTTCAATTTTTATGGTTTTTTTTTTTTTATCAGCACACTCATCCAGCTATCCAGCACAATCAAAGTCCATTATTTATTTGCGTGAAATTTAATATTGTTTGTTTGGATTGCGTTCTTATAACATTCATCGTAATCCGTCTTTGCCGTATTATTTTCACAATAATTATTTTTAGATAATGCTATTCTTTCTTTAAACAACAATGCAGCATGTGTTTTTTGTCAGTGTAACGGTATTAGTTACAAATTAAAAATAACATAGAATATTGCTTTTCGGGTGCTTAAATATTATTTTTTGGACATTTATTAATTTTTTTTAGCCTTTAATTTTCATTCAAATTAAATTAAGAAAAAATAATGAGGAAACCTTAGTTACCCAGATTGAAAGACGATAGCTTAGACAATATTATATTATAATAGGTATATAATATATAACATATTAACAATGTTTATATTATCATATTATATTTTGTCGTATAAGTAATGCAGTAAAATATGCATTTTGAAATTTAATTGGGGATAGTTAATATGAATTTTTAATCATGATTTCAATATTTATTATCGTAAAAAAAAAAAGTTATGAAAAAAATTAATAAAATAATAATTATTTATAATTTTTAGATATTCATGTACGAAAATAAATTAAATTCGGAGTCATTAAAGTATTCAAAATTGTATCTATTTTAAGATTTTTTTTATTCATTTTCGTATCGGCTGACTTATTATTAATAAAAATTCTTTAAATAATATCTAATTTATGTCAACACAGGTGTATTTAATAACAACTTAATAAATACACATTGGTAAAACTAAAATTACAATGGAAATCATGTATATACACTATATATTTAATAACATACCGTCAAAACCGGATGTGTTGATAATTGCTTAAAATTGAAAATCAGTGTATTACTTTTTTTCTTCTTTTTTATCGTATGCGAGATAAAAAAATATATATTTCTTAAGTTTTAATTATTTTATAATTCAATTTTATTATCTTGTGTAGATCAACGTTATAATAGATACGTTAATGCTTATAAATTAAATAAGTTGAGCTAGATTTTATAATATTATAAACCTAAATAGCTTAATAATCTATTTCTAGATAAAATTAATAGTATTTATTTTTATATTTGTATATTATGTTACAACAATAATTTTTGAATTATTCACTTTGACGTTGACCAGCATCCTTTGTAAGAATAGTTGCATCCGATAAAAATGATCACACATACACAGAGTAGGCGATACCCAATCCGTCACCTATAGTCGAGTATACTCATTTGAATGACTTTTCTAATAAAAAAGATGCCTTTTTCAATCCAGAATGTCAGACATCTGAGATCAGAAGGCTTGAATAAATCTAAGAAAGAAGAAAATTTGCGAAACCGTGTAGCCATTAAAAATTCTATTTGTCTACAAATATATATATTATATACAATTCCGGAATATATAAAATTAAATAACGTCTAAACTGCGCCTAAAGCTCGATGGATATGCGTTTTTGGTGAACATAGCGGCTCAAAATCGTATAGTTTGCTGTAATGATATCATGGCTGCAGTCGTACTACGCCCGCAGAATTCCGGCTACGCGTTTTTTATCACACTGCGGTGTAAAAAAATATTACTCTCGCGTACAACACCAAAACGACGTATTATTGTAGTACGAGTAAACGTCTATTTACTACGTTTTCCCTTTGCCTATCGCCGATAACCGACAATTCCTATCACATATGGTGCACACACAGACGTAAATATAATTTTGCACAACTCGGTTTCACGTATATTTTTCATGTCGGCGTAGTCACATCGCAACTGCACGTCCAGAACGACTGTTATACACGTCTGTTGTCGGACCCCGTACGCGCGGGACCGGGCGCGCAAGGAATCGTAAAACGAACCTACGCCGAATGGATGAAACCGATCGATCGACCGGCCGAATAGATGCCCACATGCACGTGCACACAGACACGACCTTTTTGCACACAATCGAGCTCGTTCCGAGGCCGTTTAATAGCAAACGGCCGACAATGCACGCGCACAAATGTCATTGTACAGTATATTAACCGTGTGACTTACGGTCCAATTGCCTGCGTCGACACGGCGCACGAGGTCTGACGGTACCAGCTGGCAGCTGTCGAGCGTCGACTGTAAATCGCTGTAGTACAACTTTTACCCCTCCCCACGACTACACCGCACCGTCGTTGCCGCCACTCGTGCTGACCGGTACCCGCAGGGGGGGGGGACTAAGGAGAAGATCGGGAGAACGACGAGGTCGAGAATTACTTTATTTTCAGAAATAATAATAACTCCCCCCCACCCGATTATTTCCGCTAAATAATAGTTGTCTTCGTTCTAACCTGCAGCGGCGACAACAGGTCGTCGTCTCAACCGTCGCCGGATACAATATTTACAGTTTAACATCAATTATTATCCCGAAGTAGTACGTATACGAGTTCCGTAGAACGTACGGAACAATTTTTTTCGAAATAGCCAGTGCAGTTCTATAAAATCAATGGACATTGAAAGTTTATACTTTAGTAATAATTATTTTTTACTTTTTACGAAAACTCGATGTATGTCGTCAATGAATAATCAATACGATAGAATACAAGTATAAGTCGTCTTGTCGGTGCTAGATCTCGGATGGGTGACTACCCGATTTTTTAGCGACGAATCCATGGCACCACACGCATGCAATATGCATGCACGTGTTCCATAACCCTACAAAAACTTTCAAATTTACTGTACCTTCTCACACCTTATAACCTTTTATAACCTTAATTGCCGTAGCTTAAAATTAAATTACTATATCTTATTTTGTGGTTTTAATTTAACAGTAATGGTCTTCTATGTAAATGTATTAAAAATATTACAGTTACAATAAAATACAATAGTATAATAAACCTTTCATGAGTGTGTTTAAGTCCTATGTTAGACAGAAAAACATTTAAATAATTATATACACTCAAATAATAAAATTATCCTTTTACGTTTAAATTAATTTATTATGCTAATTAGTTGACATCATATCTAAACGCACACATTTTTCATTGATTTATAAGTATTCAATTTTCATACTGCGGATAACATTATTTTATAGCCCGAATAATAATTTTTAATGTTTACGATTTAAAACTTTAAACATTATGAACAAAGAAATATATTGTATATACTATATACTATAAAATACCATCTCTCATTCAAATATCAAAAGCCTTCGGGATTATAATCCTTATCGCATTAAAAATTCTCTTTTAGTCAGTTTTTCATTTCGCTTTGTTATTTTTTTTTTTTTTTCGAATAACTTAAATAAATCATCTCATGCTCAGATGTGGGCTATACATGGCTATTTGGCATAATAGTGAACATTATTACTTTAAATATATGCATATTAAGTTCTCCAAGCTTGATTGTACAGTATAATAATTCATATAGATATGCGTAACGATTGTTTTATCTTCTGAAACCACCGTAAATATATGTTACAGTGTTTTGTATTCTGTAGTTAACTTGCATAACTCTGCACTTGCCGCTTACAGTGCGTCATTGTTTCAAACATATTATGCAATAATAATAATTATAGCGTGCATTACATTTAGTGGTAGTGTTGAGAGTGTAAATGAAAATACCACCAAGTCTCTTTCGAAACGAGAGTATCATGTAGGTTATCATATTATGTGTTTTGGCCTTTGGGTAAAAAAAATTCAGCAATGAATTCAATTAATTATCCGCACTCTCTTGAAAACGGGCACCACAAAGAAAATCGGGTATTTTATTCTTCATTAAAGCCCTTAATTGATGTACTTATAATTATCAATCTAACTTGACCACAGATATGTCAATTTTATTATAAAAATGTGTGTTGACTATTAAATACCGATTAAAAACTAAAAAAATTAGCAGTGTAGTGTATGTGATTGAGCTATAATATTATGGTAATTTGAACTATTAAACTATTATTTTATAAAACAGTGATATAAACGTTACCACCCATAAATATATACAATATACATAATAATATAGTATATTGTCTACATTAAATTGTATACATCTAATTATCGTTTCAGTAATTAAAACTTGAAAAATGTAAAATTATGATCTATCCTAACCGAATAATATGAATATAAAAGTTTATAGTTCTTAATATTTATCACGATTAATTTAAAATTAAATAAATGAATTTCACAGTAATTATTATTGTTGATTTTTAATAATATATAACATGTTCTAAATCATACATTAAGTACTATTTACAAATCATTCAAAATATATAGCAATTACCTACATATAGGCTATAAGTACATATAGAATATGATATCCCTTCTAAGTTTCTTATTTTATTAAGTTTTTAAAATGTATTTAATAAAAATTAATTTTTAATTTTTTTAAATTATCTGGTTTATGTAATTATTAATTATCATGTTATTAATAAAATCACTATACATAGTTCGTCTTACACTTTATTTACCATGAACATATTATTGATAACATCACAGAATAAGGATACCATAATAAGACCCCCCCCCTTAAAATTTAAGGTCCTAGGAATTAATTTCTTGTCGTTTCAATTTTTTTACTAGTCATCCTTTCCAGGAAAAAAATACTAATAGTAAATACGCAACTAATTTAAATACCATTCTTTTTTTAACGTGAGAGAGACAGTTTTACTTAACGGCCACTGCGTATTTAAATTTTGCGCTACATATAACACCATTATAAATAATATTTTGATCAAATAATGTTATATATCTGGTAAATAATATGGTATATTTCAACTTTTGGTTCTGTAAAGACTAGCATAATCAAACATTATAATAAAATGTAAACGTATATTATAATGTAATAAAATAATTCCAAGCAAATTTCATGGCTTAAGAATAATTTTGTCTGGATTATTAAAACCAAAGAGTTTGTCTTAGCGATCAAAAATATTTATTACAATAGAGTAATACACACACACAAACTCATTCTAACACCTAGTATAAAGTCATGCTTTAGTTTCAAGTTTAAAAGGATGTCAGCTGTCAGCGCAAGATTTATTTTCTCTCACAGACCTACGTACAACATAGATAAAACTAATGTATTCAAATAAAATCATTTTTTCTTTTGTTAAATTTTTGATTTATTTTAGAGTAAAATTATTAAAGATTTAACACATATATTTTATATTTTATTATAATTTGACTTAATATTGAATTTAAAATATACAAGTATACGATATAGTTCTATGCATTAAAATAGATATTAAATTATTTTAAGTTAATATTTAGATAATCTGCGATTTATTAGGTCATAATACACTCATACTCTAAGAAATATTATATTAAATAATGTTTTTTAATGGATGAATTAAGAAAAATTGTAAAATAATAATTTTTTGTGAATACGTTTTTACTATGTTGCATGAATCTTTACAAAAAGACAAAACAAGCATTGCGCTGACATCCACTTAACTCATTCTTAATTCATGATGGTTACCAAAAAACTAAAATTATATGCACAGAATTATGCCCATTGCGAATGCTTGTTTGATTATTATATATGTGTGTGTGTGTGTGTGTGTGTGTGTGTGTGTGTGTGTGTGTATAATATTTAAACGCAAAAAATCCTCGTTGTGCCAAAAGCGTCGTTAAATGAAAATTTGAAATGTTTTGGGGCAGAGACACCGATATAAAGGTGGTGAAGAGAGAGGGAGAAAAAGAGAAAGATAGAGAGATAGGACTATAGGACTACGTTTCTCTGTTACCGACACCGACCCGTTATACTAGTACAACTGTTGTATATATATATATATTTATAATACATGGCAATGTGGCCAGGGAGGTTTGCGCTCAGGGAAGATTTATTATGGGACACCGCCGTGCGATTTTCCCTCCTCCGGTTTTAGCATCGGTTTTCGTTCGAACACTATTCCACCTCCATCGCCGCTGTTTTAAATGCGCGCACGCCATCGCCATCAGCTCCACACTCGCTCACCATTGTGTACGCTATAGACTACTTGTATGGTGTTGCCGTTTTGGCAAATACAATTGGGTCAACATACAATATTAAATTGTGCGTGTACGCTGGTGAGCGGAAATTCGACGGAAAACGTCCACTTTGCTGTAATAAGATCGTCAAGATCTCAGCTTCAGCGTAGTTAAACGTAAACCATCCGACCCACAATAATAATAATTAATAACACGAATAAACAATAATTCAACATTACACGTACCATTTATAAATGTGGCATTATATAAGTATTTGTACTGCAGAGAAAAAAAAACAATTACTCACACAAATTAAATATTTTATATATTACCTATGCATTTAAATATGCTATTATGTATCAAATATATTTCTGCGAGAGTATAATTTAAATTAAGTACATTAATAACGTTTCAGACACCAAAATGGAAAATTTTCCGTTTGCATAAAGTCACAGCTAACCAATATTAGAACATTTAAATAATAAAAAAAAAAGTTTCTCACATACTTCACTCATAATATTGTCATAGAATATACATAATATACATTTTATTGAAATATACAAACGAAAATAATAGTATTGCGAATCTAGTCAGTTTACATATACATATAATTCCGAGTGAAACTTTTATCTCGAAAAATGCTGTACAATAATAATATAATCTATTCAAATCGTCCGGCAAAGGTTTAAAACTTCAAAACGGGAGTCGATGCGTACGTAAATATTCTATTAATTATACAATAATAATTATCGAAAAGTTAAAAATGTTATAATGGTGATAAACCAATTAATATGTGAAACAGTTAATAATAATACATGATCAATTGAATCATAAAATAAAAATAATTTAAAATTGAGCAAGTAGGTACTATCTTTTTGCACAGTATAGGTGTCAAGTAGGTATTTATAAGGAATGTGTTAAACTTGAATTCAATGATAAATCGTTGTATACAAATAACAATTCTGAGCAGATGCGGTCTGTCAGCCTATATAACTTGCTATATTTTATGATATAAATTGCTATTCTAGTCATTTATTTTACTATTAGTATTATCGTAGGTTATTTATTTTTCCAAATACATTACATTTATTATATTTTTAACTGTTGTAATAACATATTTATACTATATTACGAGTTACGAGTATATTATTATTGTTATTTAATTTTTGAGTTAAAACTATCTGACCGAAAACAGTGTGGTATAAATAAATAGGTAATTTATTAAAATTAATCTATATATTTTAAAAATGTCATTGCATATAATATCATGTATAATAAACGTAAGCTATAAGTCCCCACAAATAATATTTTTGAATTATAACAAAATAATTAACGACATTATTTATAGTTTAAATTAATAAATTTATTCAAACATCTAAAAAAATTATGGTTAATTATTTTTTTTTAGATTTTTTGGATTTAATATGAATAAATTGTTAGATTATAAAGAACCTTTTATTAAATGTTCAAAAATTCTAAGGTCATCGATATTTATAAAAAAAATTTAATTTCAAATGTATATATGTTACATTAAAATGTTGAATCAGTTGGTTAATAAAATAACTAGGTAATTAATGAAATGACTGTGGGTGCTGGCGAGGTCACGAAAAAATAAAATTCAATGCCACTTCACAAAAATAATTTATTCATTGTACTAACAAAAATATTATTTTTGTAATTAATTTGTGATTAAAAAAAAAAATATGCTACGAAAAAATAGATGTAACGTGGTTATCCTGACACAACGGTGTAAGATAGTCGACTGACTAAACCGATTGCTTGCCCTTCCTTGCTACTAAACATTCTCGAACGTTCTCCACACGTTTTTCTCGAAAACGTTCTATAACTTTCTATAAGTTACTGGTGTCACCACACTGCTATGGTATGGCATTTATATCGTTTAGCTTTAGAGAGGAAAAAAATAAAGAAAATTAGAAAAAACAAGGGTAATAAATAATAGATTTATCAAAAACTAAATATTCTGTGTCTCATATTGGTTCCATAGCCAAAATTCTAATGTAAAAAGAGGAAGAGGTGATCTTCGGTAAATTATTGCTGTTGTATTAGAATTAACAAATGATAGGTTTTAAAAATTTACAATTTCAAACTAAAAAATCAAACTGAAATTCTACAAAATAACTATATATTTTATAAAATAAATATATAAATTATAATTAATAGTTTTTTTTTCTTATATTATTTTATACTTAAACTAAAATTAGAAATTAAGCTAACTTATTTCATAAAATAATGAAATTCAACACTTTAACATAATATATATATAAATTATTCAAAAAGATTCATAATTTTAAAACATTTGTATTTTTAAATATTAGGACAGATTTTTGTTAGATACTATTTTTATCTCGACGAATTATAGTTAGGTGTGTGTGTTGATAAAATTCTCAAGTAGTCATCCATCCAGGAACTAGCATGCAACAAAACTGCTAACTTAACACATTAAAAAAATTATACTATATCAAGAAAATGTTATGCATAAATAATTGTAGCAAATTCCAAATTTTTACGGTTATTTGTTTGTTAGTTACATAAACAAAATAACATTGATATTGCGGAATACTAGTTTTGTGGAAAACTTTCCGTTTTTCTTAATATTTTGTTTTTCCAGTTATTTTGAAAAGTATTAGAAATTTTCTACATTTTACCTCTCAAAGTACTATAAAGATATAATTTTTTACTTTAAACCTTCACGAAATTTAAAAACCAAAGCATTTTTACTGCTTCAAAAGATGACGAAAAATAAAAAAAACGCCATTGCAAAATTAATTCATTTATTTCTATGCTCATCAGTATCTAAAAATGCTCCATCAGTGAAGTGGTATATTACATAAAAAATTTGAAAGACATCCATCTGCTTGGACAACGTAATAAATCTAGATAATCCATGCATATTTTATTGAATAGGATGTTTTTATCCTCTTCAAATTGCAAATCGAAAAAATATAAATTTCGAGTGAAGAAACGCTATACTCTAAGTGTAAAAAAAAATTACCTTTGGCCTAGTTGGCGGGGATGTGAATAAATTATGAGCGAAAGATATGCATGCTACTTTATACTTATATACATATATAAAACGAATATCTTAGGTCCGCTCATTTTCCACATCGTACGACATACATGTGGAGAGGAGCTACCACCGTACTTTAGTCCACGCACGTCTAGACCATCAGTATATATAATTTAATTTATTGTTATACACATTATATCTAATGCATATAATATATTAAGTCTAATCACTAAGAGAAACAATTATTACCTCATCCAATCGCCTACAAAAACAATCAACAATATAAGCAGTAAATACAAAATGCCTATAAGTAAAATATAAAAAATAATATAGGTATTATAATTAACATAAAAAAAAAAAATTATCTGCGTTTAGTTTTAACATTCATACTTAAAATTATATCTTAACTCATAAATTGCATACATTATTATGAAAGGTGACTTTGTAAAAGTCTATAATAATAATGGGAAAAATTCTTTAGAAAGACTAATATGTAACATATTTTTTTAGCTGTATTACAGTATACTGTTTGTATTATTATTATTATAAGTTATATATTGTTTTATACCTATTACAATTATTTAACTAAAAATTCCTTTGTAACTAATTAAAATTATTGTAACTTGTGTTGTTTGACACAAAATTGATCATTATCGTAACGTCAATAATTATTTCTTGAATAAATAGGTATATTTAATAAAACTTTAATTTAACACTGTTAATATTTTTATTAAACAAGAAAGTTAATCTATTTTTATTTTTTTCTATTCGATAAATGAACAGTTTACTTGTTGAAACATTGTTGAAGTCCTTAAGTTAAAATAAAGTTCAATGGTGTCATGAGTCATATTAGCAATTAAGATATAATATTGTTCATTATAATTTCAAAACAAATCTACCAACAACTTGTTTCGAAAACGGATAATTATTTTCACGATTTTTACCACCAAACCATTTAACTTAAAAGTTATAACAATGGAAACCTAATACACGCCTCGGATCCGTTGTTAAGTAAATAGTTGTTGGAGATTGGCAAATATTTTATGTAAATATCTTACGAGTAAATACATTTGTAAAAATAAAATAAAATAATAATAACCATCACTAGTCCATTTAATATTATCATATAATAATAATAAGTAATAACAATAATATTACATAAACATTAAAAAATACTCGTACTTTATTTTTTTCAATAAACACCTAATCGCAATTTAGATATAGCGTCCATTGAGATTTGTATTGGTTGTAATAGTTGCATCATATATTATGTATAATAATGTGTAATTAAATAAAACGTCAAAATGTACGTACTCAAATTGTTTGTTTAAGACGCCGTGTTATTGTAATATTAATTTAAATAATAGCAACAATAATAGTATTATGTACATATTATATTATTAAATAAAAAAAAAAACATGACAACACATATGTATAACCAGAAAAAAAGTCGTTATGTGGTAAAAAATAAAACAGAAGGACTAAAAAATATGAGTTCAAATTGTACAGTAGGTACTAGCTGGTGGTATACCCTAAGTTAGTAATGGAATAAATCAAGCGTTTGTATTTTATTACGAAAATGTTGTTTTATGAATACAAAATACATTTAGGAAAAAACTATGAAGCAGATGTTCCTCGGCTAGACATGGCATGTTATGTGCATAAAATATAAGCCTATAATAATATTAATTGTATATTATTCTATTTTATATAGACGTTTATTGCGTGGGTAATGGTATGTTTCTCGACTCCTATACATAGGTACATAGCTGGACGTGTTATGTGATATAATAATGAAAAATGAATTTAAAGTCTCGAAAACGTCAAGTCTGTGTCCACGAAGGGTACCTACCGTTCACTCCAACTATCCTATCAAAGGTCGTAGTCCATATAGACAGGAGTCAAGGCATTAAAATACAATACACATTATATACGATTGTACGCGGTACCTATACATAGCGTGGTAAACACGGGCCCATGCTGTCGACAAATCCCTTTCTACATCTTCAACCCCTCACCCCTCCCCGATCATAATATTTTCAAGAGCAAACAATAGTCGAATAAGTACTTGGCGGCAGCGTAGTACTTAAATGTATTGTTTCGGCACGTCATAACAGATTTCGGTTTTCCTGCGTTAATATAATAGTTTTACGGTTTCAAAAGCTCTCTCTTTGTACGCATATAGGTATATAATCATATCGCTCACACATATACACATACGTGCACGCGCAAAAACACAGCCATACAATATATACTCACGGGCACAAACTATTTTCTTTGCAACGAGTTTACTTCGAATGTTACCCACCCACCTTTCACTAACGTACTGAAAATACACCAAATATGTATATTATATTTCACCGTACCAATAAGATACGAATCTTTTCTTTTAACATTCTCCAACATTAAGGAGATGCGCATTCTATCTTTCATGTAATATAATAGTCTTATTATAGTCTCTTCAAGTGATTGCAAAAATCAAATCCAATCGATCCCCATGCATGTCATCATTGAGTAAATTACTTGAATCATTATAGATTCTGAACAGAACGATGAATGTAGTGGTTTCACAATAATATGTTTTTTTATTCATTTTTATTTTGTATGTATCTGGACATTTTTTACTGAATGAAATATAATTCGATCTCAACTTTTAGGAAGAATTCTGGTTAAGAATTTGAAAAAGTTAAAAGTTCCACGTATTTTTTTTCTTAATAATCAAAAAACTAAAAATAAATAAATTATAGAGTAACGTGAATATTTCCTGAATACTAATATTTGAAAAAAATTGTTTTATTATTTTGCCATAAAAAAAAAAAAAAAAAAAAAATCAACGTAGAAAATATTCACTATTGGTTAATACTTAAAATATTAATTTCCACATATAATGAAATTTTAAAAATATTTAAGTTAACATAAATCTATACGTCTTGTACCACGAACCTATTCACACCATTCTTCAATAGTCTCGCCAATATTGATGACTTATAACTTATAAAAAAATAATATGTGAAATAAAATTAAAATAATACATGCGATTCGTTTTTGGAAAAAAATTTATTACGATACTTTAATAGAAAAATAAATGACTAATACTTAAAATAAAATAGTATTATTTATAACTAAATTATATTGTTTATTACATCACTTAATAAATGACAAATTACAATTGACATATACCATACCTACGCATATTAACTTTCCTGATTACTTTTTAATCTAATTCTGACAAAAAAAAATAATCTAATTTAAATATAGTTTAATTGACCACAAATTATGGGTAAGACTCTATAATGGTTTAAAAAATGATTAATTCCATTAATCAGGAGTCATTATACTTTTTCACTGATACTACACAGATTGAATGAAAACGCTAAAAATAAAATGTTTATAACATCAAATTTATACGTGAAAAAAACCTAATCAATAACTAACTATGATTGTATTAAAAAGTTTACAAGTTTTGTTTGATTAATGAATTATCGACATCGTTAGCATTGTATACAATATATTATAGTTAACAATTATTTAATCGTAATAATATCGTCTGAAAATAAGAGTGTATATTATAATATCGAAGTACTGGGTATAATAACATTATACATGCTTGAATCATATATTCATAATATAATATGTGTTTGTCAAAGTCATATATAATAATCTATATGGTACGCAGTTCCGGCAAAGCATATAACAATATAATGTCACTTTTCGAGCGCAGTAAATAATAAATATATATATATATATTCTTATCACTGTTTGTCAAGTGGGGGCATCGCGTATAGTGGTGCAAAATGTATTCTAAAAGACGTCTGTCTTAACGACATTTCTTTCGAATTTCCTACTTTATATTTAATTTGAAAAGTTTAAAACGTCTTTTGGAATTACGTATACGCGTTTACATACGTGTTTCGCCTGCAATTACCCCTGGCGAAATGACAAATTACAACGCCCGCATTGCTATATATGGATCTACAGTGTGATTTACTAATCAAGCTCATCGCCATTTTTTTTTTTAATAATGAATTTGTTTAAGTCCTAGTTTTATTTTAAGTACATTTAAAAACAATATTTTAAAATATTTGGATTTTATAAGATGTATTCTAATATTCTATAATATTGATCCCTACTATACTTTTTTTAACAAAATAACCCAATTATTAAGCAAATGACTTGTTCGAAATGTATTTATGTATCCAAGTCGAAATTCAAACGAATAATTTATAAATTATTTACGTTTTTTTTTATAATAGTCTTATGACAGTAAGTTTGGAATAAATAAGTAGAATATGATAATTTAAACATTTAAATCAATAATAGGAATTAAAAAATTGTTCAAGTATAATAAATATTAGATCCAATATCATACATTTATATTTTATATTTGTATAATACAATTATTAAGTACCTACTGTTATCTTTAGTATATCTATACAATTTAATAACTTAAACATTAATCTTTCAAATTTTGATTTAAATACATAAATATTTAAAGAAAATAAATCCCACGATTAACAGTTTTTGTTGAAAACTGTTAATTTTCATTATTGTAAAAATAAGTTCCTTAATACCACAAGATACTTCTTAAATAGTTACTATAAAATATCTAAATAATTGCAAATATTATGATCCTCGTTACTATATTAAAAAAAAATATTTTGTTGAATATGTTCTGTGAATCATTCTGTTTATGATACATGTTTACTACTATATTATATGTTTTTATATCCGCAAAAAATGCCGTCAATGTGCTAAGGGTGACAACGATGAGTATAATAATATATTAAAATAACCTATTTCAAAACCATATTATTGTATAATAATATCAAAATAATTGATTTTCCTCTACTTAATAATATATACGATATAATGAGGTGTATGTGTATAAGTGTGACAATGTTTTCATATAAATTTTTGTATTTAAGTTGTAATTTTCGTATGACTGATAGTTGATAGAACTAGGATAGGGTTCGTTAAATGTGTTTATATTTCCTAAATAATTATTTGAGGTACCTATAATTTAGACACTATAATTATGCTGACACAAGTGTTTGAAAAACCAAATTATATCCACGTCGTTTGTAAAAATCGCATAGTGTAAAAATATTGCGAATACATGTCACGTTTTCAGCTGCCATTGACTTTATATTATTATAATACAATAACGTTTAAAAGGGTTAAATAAAAATAAACGTAAATAAATAATTTGAAAAAAGAGTTTCACGAAATAAATTTAATTACATGTTTGAATACAAAAGGACTGTAACCAACGCAAACGATTTATCATATTAAAATAACGATGATCCAATCATTGTGATAAAACTGCTCCGAGCTGCAACCGTTCCCGACCTCTGTGGTTCACGACCCGAATTAGCTGGTTAAGGCGAGGACTTAAGCTACAATAGGTCACATAAAATTGATCTAAATTAAAATATTAAAATATCAATATTTAACTATTTTAAGTGTTTTAGAATCATGTATACACGCGTTTAAAAAACAAAAAAAAAACTATAGAATAGTCAATTACAAGTTACAACTCACAACCCAACAAAATTACAAAATAGAAGGACATAATTGTAATACACTTAAACTTTGATATTTCATTCAAAAACAATGCAAAATCATTACATTTAACAAACAAATATGATTAGAATTAAATTAAAACCACACTTTAATAGTTTAATGTCTTCGTATCTTGTACAATTTATCTGCAGACTTTGTAAAATAATTATTGTTACAAATTAATTCTCCTATAAGAATTAACTAGATACTATTGCCTTAATTTTAGATAACCTGTTAGGTTCATGTGTACCGAAAGTGAAAAAACATCATGACGTAATGATAAACCTATAAATCTCGGGTGACAGAAATTCTCGATGAGATCTCAGCCTATATTCGCATCAATATTGATTATCGAATGAGTTTTTGTCAATAACAATGAACATTTAAAGTTTGATCAACCAGTACAATAGCCGATGAAATTTTTTAATTTGTCAAAGTAAATGTAAAAATAATCGTAAAAGAACGTACGCTATTATGTGGTTGTGATTGCCGAGTCTTAAGACTACTAAAAACGTGAAATAAATTCAATACGCAAACAATACTGGCCAAGGTCGATCGCGGATGTTGACCGGACTCGTATGATAACTTCGTCGCACGTCACACGATCATAATAATATCGTCATTAAATTTTTTTACGTCGCTGTTTGCAGATCATAATATTATATAATCATTTTTAGTTTTCAATTATAGTCTCATTAAATAATATAATATTATGTGTGTTTTCAGGGGTGTCTGGCCGTCAAACCGCATTCTCAAACCGCACCAATAATACGCAGAGGGACTTTGATGACAATATGACGGCAAGTCGGTGGCGATGACTGTCGTCGCTTCGGTGACGACGACCGCTGACACTGCAACCGCACCGCAACGATGACGGGAACGACAACGTGGTCGGCAGCGACTGCGGCGGCGGTTCCGTCAGCGGCCGCGGACACGTGGTAGTGCGTGGCCGCGCATCCGGCTCGGCCGTTCTCCGAGGTCATCGTCGCGTGCGATCGGCGTCGGACGACAGCCGCACCGCCACCACCGACAACACCGCCACCGACAACACCGCCACCGAGGCGGCGGCGGGGGGACGGCGGCCGTCTCGACGGCCGCTCGTCCACGACTGCGACGCGACCGACGGTTCGTCGCGCTGGCCCGCTGACCGCGTCGCGGCGACCACCACTGCCCGCGCGCGCGCGCCGACCACCCCGAGAGCACGCGAGCCGCGCGCCGCCCGTCCACGCTAACGGTGGCCGAAACGCGACCGCCGAACGCCCGCCGCCAGTGGCCGGGCCCGATGAACCGGACCGAGTGCCAGACGCTGCGCGACTCGCTAGTGTGGAGAGACGCGCAGGTTTTGGGCACCCTGGCCGGACTGTCTTTCATCGCGCTGGTCGTGACCGTCGGCAATACGCTCGTCGTGGCCGCCGTGTTCAACAGCTCCAAGCTCCGGTCGCCGACCAACACGTTCATCGTTTCGCTGGCCGTGTCCGACCTGATGGTCGGCGTGGCCGTGTTGCCATTCAGTGCCACCTGGGAGGTGTTCAAGGTAACGACACGAACGCTATAATCATTATAGTTATTGTTTAATTAAAAAAAAATTAATATAAAAAAAACTTTTTTATACATTTTATCTATAGTACGTCATTATTATGTTTTGTCATTATTACAATTAGGTAACCAATTTAAAATTCTAAGGGGGGGGGGGATAAGATGACCCCTGGGGACACCTATTTTTATGGCAGTACATAGAAGCTAAACGTAAGCTATTATATTGCGGTGAATAGCATTAAATTGAAAATACATTTATTTTCCTCTGCAATCATTGATCAAATACTCGTACATATAATACCGAAGAATCGTCATTATAAACAATACGAAATAAATATTTAAGCTATGCGTGAAATCAGCCACTTCCAAGACCAATTTGTTGGAAACTTATTTTGTACTGTTAAAATGAATCACGACGATTAAAAACAGATCTGACGACAAAAATGAACTCCGTAAAAATTGGGTAACTAGTGCACCAATAGTAAATAGTGCGGGTTTACCCGAATTATAGCTGTTCGTCTATTTTTCATTCATATATAAGCAGTACAATCATTTTTATTTATAAATATCCCGCATCTGATATTTTCAACAATTTTCATCACATACACGATTATAATGTTAATTGTGGTATATTAGAACATTATCATAACTTCACCTATACTTTTATATTATGTAGGAAAATAACGTTGATGACTGGTTATACGAGACGAGCACGAATAATAATTATTATAAGCTGTGACCCTGGTGGTTGCCTATCTCTACTTTATAGCGCAAGTTTATGAGCAGCCGATGTACATACGTGTGTATGTGTATAAGTGTGGTGTATAGTGGGCATGAGTAGTGCAATCAACAGCGATAGGAATCGCTGGAAAAATACTGATGAAATAAGTAATAATTATTATGAGTGTGTTCGTGTATTACTGAGAAAATACTTTTTATTTCAAAATACATGAACATTTTCGATAATATTTTGTTCCCATAATTTTCAGTCTGAATAAAAAAGTTGTATTTTGTATCGTTATATTTTTCTAGGTATTTTACTCTTTTGAATGATATATTAATTTTTAATTTAATAGTCTGAAGTCGAATTTTTTCGGAGTATTTTGTACATAAAAATCGAATTTCAAACGAGTAATTAATGAGTTATTAATATTTAAAGTTTTAGTGAGCGGAAAAGTAAACCAACATTTTGCGGAGTATCACTTTACTTAGTTAATCTAAACTTAAAATACTTATAGCTCATAAATAACTTGTAAACTTTCAATTTTTAAGTTTTGAGATATTTTCTAGAAAATATTTTTCTTCAGAATATGAAATCAAAAATGTTTAAAAAAACTTAAAAAATTAGAACGATAAAAAATGTTGTTTTATTCCAACTGGAAATTATGGTGAAAATGTATTTTCAATAGCGCTAATAGATTTTAAAATAATGAGTATCGTTTAAAACAAAGTCACCCTGTATATGTATACTTGTTCGTATATACTTAAGACTAGTAAACAATAGTAACAAGGTTCTAGTAATAAATATGTAGTTGACGTATCATAAATAATTTTGAATAACACTCAATGTATAATAAATTGCAGCACAATATTATTACATATACGTCTTGGACTACACGATATAATAATATACAGTACAGCCCTTCTGGCCCAACAGAATAAAACTAAATTTAGTACACAATTTAATAATACAATAGCATTCTCAGCTCAACCAAACAAAATAAAAATAAAAAAAAACTACAATATAAAAAAAAAAGAAGATAATAAAAAATACTACAGCTACTCACAACGTATGACGGCGCCAAGACTGGGTAGTCTCTTCAACTAAACTTAAATAATATTTATAAACTGAAACTGACAATTTGTATTTGGTATAAACCTAACATATTTAAGTTAACTGAAAACTATAATATCTAAAACAATTCAAAATCAAATATAGGTAATAATAGCAAGTGATTTACGCACGCGTATATTCTATATATTCTTATTATAAATTATAATAATTCGGAGATTAGCGCACAAGACTCAACAGAATAATAATAAAGCAATTCATATTTAAATTAAAAAGTCGCTGGCTTTTTGAGCCAGAGTGAATTGTAATATAAAAAAAAAAAAAAAATGGGTATACAACAATTAAATATACAGTAATAATATGTATGAAAAAACTTTAACAAAAATGTGCAGCCCATATAAAATTAAGGGTTGTTATTTATAAAACAAATGTTCTTAATATGTTACCATTTGTGAATCTTGTAGACATGTGATCATCAGAGCAATAATTTACGTATATTCGTTTTCACAACGCTACGACTTGTGTTAATCCAAAACGCGTCGTATATTACTATTATTATCGATTCATGAAAACTACACAAACACATGAAGTGTCGCGTTTACTAATCCGAAATAATTTATATCATTAATCATAATAAAAAATCGTATCACTACGAATGATATAACATATAATACAATATTATGCGTACATGTGTACCTACATATTATTATACAGGAGACTCATGCTAGATATACTGAATGTGCACATACAATTTATCTCGATGTGACAAAACATTTGTTATATATTGTATCTGCGATATCGGCATAATGCATTATATTTTATGTATGTATATATGATACACGTATTTGATATATATAATATGTATTTTCATTTTTTACGATAGGTATGTCGACGTACCAAACATACATTATATCTCATACCAAGTATAACGTTAAGCGCAGACGAAAAAAGTTTTTGGAGCCTAGGACAGATTTCTTCCAACGAGACCAAAAAACGCTATCTTTTTTTAACATTTAATTGTTAAACTTTATTAATTTTATTACTACTCATTAATAATAAAATGTATATATTACCCATGAACAAGTACCATCTATTATTTATATGTGTACCATATAAATAATATTTAAATATCATCTAGTTTTCGAATAGTATACTAATATACCTATTATTTATTTCAAAATGAATAAAAATTATAATTTTGACATTTTTTTAGGCACCTATTTCTTGATAAATATCAATAAATTAATTGATATAATTAACATGTAACTAAAAATTAATTATATTGGTTTATCCAGGTTACAGTTGCTTCTAAAACTACTTATTAAATAAATTTACATGTTTACGAATTTATACTAAATATTACCTTATTTTAATTTTTATATCAATATTCCATTCTAGTTTATATGAAAAATTAAATTTTTACCTTGTATTAATAATACACCCCTAGTTATATTCGACAAAAAAAAAAAAAAAAAACAAAAAAAAACGAATCGAAACACTTAATATAATTTCTATGGTTAAATTAACAAAACTTGATTAATTAAATAATGAGAATTTGTAATATTGAAATTTAACCACCAATAGACTTGACTATTTTTTTTACTTTTTTAGTATAAAAATATTAATTACATATTATATGACAATAAAATAGTTGAAAAAAAAAATAAAGAAAATTATTAAATATGAGATATTTAAAATACTTTGAATAATTTATGGCTGAGATATTGGTATGTTTTCTTCCCGTTTTATACACTAGTTAAATTGTTATATCATTTAAAATGACCAACGCCTCGATTCGAATAAAGGTCAATCGATCTAATGGTAGTAGTTCTACCAAGTAGATAATTAACACGGACAAACGTTCTCATTTAAGCGAATCGTCCGAAAAACACCGATCGTTAGTGGAGAACGACAGATGAGCATGTGTAATCGATTATTAATTATCCAGTAAAATGTTATATAGTGTTTATAGATGATAATACGGTTTAAAGTTTATTATACATTATCAATACTAAACTATATTATAAAGACGCGAGATCGAACAATAATGAGTTGAGAAAACAGATTATTATATGAATATTATAATTTAATTCACTATCAAGATATTGTTAAACTAATGTCAGAAATGTTAACAATTATTATTTATTCATAACGTGAAAAAAATATAATATCCAGGATATAATATGGGCGAAAAACTGAAAATTCTTATTTATTTTATAATGCAAAAATAATCTATGTGGACCAATAAAAAAAATAAAACTAAATTTGAATCTTTTGGGAATCTATATACATATCATACTGAATAATAATATATAAAATATCTTTTACTAGAATCGAACTCACAAGGAAAACTATTTATTTTATTTCAAACCCTCAGTGGGCCAACTCTAACTTCTATTTATATTCTATTTTTGTAATTTTTAATCAAAAATTTATTATGACTTATAATTTTGTATAATATTGCATACTACATAATAAATTTGTTGATGATAATTAATTCAAATATATTTTATGCACTTAAATAAATATATAATTTAATAAGCACAAATATTATGTTTTTATAAATAACTAATAATTATTCATTTATCTGGTGCAAAACGTAATGGATTATTTAGAACGCATGCCTGTGTGACAGGCACAATATTGCACGCCAATTTACCCAAAACAACGATTTGATGTTCGTTTTAATATCGATAACAGTTGTCCCAGACATACTTGCTTATAATAGAACTACCAAGATGTGTATATAATTAGTTATTTGTCACTAACATTTAAACGAACTGACGATAAATGCACAATATTACTTGTCTTGATATGGATATTATGAAAATATACTAATATACTAATTGTTTGGTAAACTACTAAAAATCATCATAAAATTTGTTAATTAATTATTTGATTAGGTTTTTGCTTAGCTTTTTAAGCTTACACATATTATACAGTGCAAATAGAATAAATAGGTTTACATTTTTTAATAACAAACATCATAAAAGTATAAAACGGAATATTTCTAAAATGATCTTGTGTATAAATAAATGAATTTTTGCATCTTTCTTTTTTATTCTTCATAATAATACTCGTAAATTTAGATACTTTGAGAGTCTATAGTGACATTTATTTTTAACTTTATAAATCTTCTTTTAAGCTATTTACCTGTTTATATATATATATCGAGAGTCCTGTTTGACTTAAAGTCTTGTTCTGCATCAGTACGTTTTCCATAATATATTCTTTTTTTCACACCTTATTATATTGTAAGCTTTTTGTTATGCATCCTACTTTTTACATACCTTAAATAATAATATCCAGACTTATAATTATTGATTAAACAAATGGTCACGGTGTTTAGGTTAAATAAATTAATAATTAATCGAATTTTTACGTACGACACAACACACAAAATTATAAGCTTCGAACGCATAAACATTTGAAACGCAAAAATAGTGCGATCAAATATTAAACGGAGGAGATAAAAATCGAAAAACACGGCCAAGATGACTATTTTATAAGACAAACTGAAAATGAAAATACTGTAGTTACCATTTCACTACAAGTACCAAAAACCTTATAGTCAGTACCTGTTTAACCATGGTTACCATTTTTGTTTAGAACCTCACTAGACTTTACCAATAAACGTTTCATGATGTAAAATTTCCTTGAACACAACATCTATCTGTAAATTTAACCAGTGAGATTCTATAAACCATATAGCTAACTACTGTATGATTGGGGTCAGAGTTACCACTGTAAGTATGGTATAAGGTATACAAGTGTCAAGAGCGTAACTACCATGGTTTTCGTTAGTTACTGATCTTACATTTTACAACAGCGATCTTCCGATTAACGATTTTTGTTCGAATTGTCTATGCATCGTTGCACGTATATAAAATAATTGTGTGCAGTGCCGCATTTCGGTGAAACGGTTCTTGAACGCGTCTCTACGTAATTTCAAGCTCAAAGGATTATGCGCCCGGTAGCTCGCAAAGGTAGGATGCAATCAGTCATCTATATTATTCACTGGTTTCATACAAAAAAAATGACATTTTCATAATATGCGTCTCTAAGATAATTAAAATTTATAGTATTTGCTTATCATGATATAATATGCATCTGTTGCAAGGTTTATAGATAATATGTATAAGCCTTGCAACTACTATACATATAATCATAGAATGAACACTGATAAAAATTAAAAATTTACATGAGCATATAGAAAAGCTGAAAAATCAAAAAATCAATCAGCCATGTTTTTAGAGAATAAACAGTGTGACCACCAAACACATACATTGATAAACTTTTTTTCATTATATAGAATATCATAATATAAATATTATATTAATTTACATAGTTAATTAAATAAAAATTAAATCATCAACATGTCAAAATGTATACAAACAAAAAATAAAAAATTCAATAGTAAGCAATATAGGTACAGATAATATATTTTTTTTATTTAATGAGAATGTAACGTAGTCAGGAGAACGACCTGAAAAATACAAGATATCTAGGGCGAATCATAAGATCCCGTGGATATAATTACCGTAGCCGGGGGTAAATAGAGATAAAAGGATCAAAAATATATTTAAATAAGTATGAAATCATAGATTTCATAATACTAATTATTCTTATATTACTTACAAAATACTTATAACATTAACTCACATACAAGTAACTTTAATATATTATAATAATCGGTGGCTGTGACATAATCCTGCGAAGTTCAGTAGTCGGTGGTGTGTTGATGTTTAATATGTACAACGAACTGTCGTTCTTGCATAGTATGTATTGGAAAAAATGCCTTAAATACAGTTAATTATGATTTGAATGGGTGATTGTATCGGTCAACAGTTAGTTTTTTAATGTTACATAATTTTTTTTAACGAGTCATATTTAATCTTGAGATACCGATAAAATAATAAAATACAAGTAGTTTACATTAGTCTTACATATAAAAAATCTTATGAATGTGATCAATTTTATGAGTGATGTATAAAATTCCACAACATTTAATATAGGCATCTCTGATCAATACTAAATTATTTCACATGCAATATTAATTGTTTAAGTAAGCATAATAAAGCTTCAGAATCCTATAAAACAAAAATATAAAAAGAAAAAAAATACTAAGTAAATTTTAAATAATTTACTTTAATATTAAAAATTGATGTTTGAACTTTTTTTTCTATAAATGTCAAATTATTATCAATTTTTATTTTTTCGTGGAACAGGAAGTAAATTTTGATTTAAAGTCTTAATAGCATAAATATTCTGAAACGTATACATAATAATTTTAAACATGCAATATCAAAGTTTGTACACGAATGACTAAATGGAACATTATCAATAAAGTTTTTTAATTTTATACCTACATTGTTTTCTGTAGCTAAATTTGAAAAATTAATAATGAAAATTGATTTACATAGTTATAAAATATGTCAGGTAGCATTAAAAGATTTCCAAAAGTAGTTTTTTTCTTTATTTGAGTAACTTTTAAAATAATTAAATAAAAATAAATCACCTAGATTATTTTGTATTTTAATGAAATTTAAACAAACATTAAAAATGTGTTTTTGTAAACATTTTTAAAGCAAATATCCACATACATAAGTCAATGCATTTTTAGGAAGATCTCTATAATCTACTTTCCCTACAGATAATGAATATCATTTATGGTGTGTTGTTTTAGGTAATATAATTTTTGAATTAAAAGGAATAGTCAACTATTTAAGTTAAAATAATATCAAGATCGTCAATGCAATTAGCTACATCAAAATATTTGAAATAGTTCACCATTAATAGTCACAAAAATTTCTGAATACATTTTTTAAGTAACCTTAGTTTAATCTGTTTGTAAACAATATAGTATATTTCCCTTTTATATCTTTTCACAATGATTGTAATACAGCATTAATTGTTACTTAGCACTAATTAATTATAAATTTCTTTCTACAAGTTATATTTTCATTATTAATGTTTTTTACTATCAAATTCTTAAAAATTATTAATATAAATAATAAGTATTTATTTTGTTCTTCTTTATTTTTAAATGATCTATTAAAATATTTACTACCTCCCCTTTGTTTAGAATTTAATAAGTAAAATAGTTGGTCCATAAATTCTATGAATTTTAAAGTAAATATGGCAGATAGAGATAAATATCCAGATTATATGACATTTTATGTCTGCTGCACTAAATATTTGAGTAGCATATTTTACTTTTGTTTTTTGAAAAAATCTGGGATTTAAATGTATATCGGTTAATTTTGGAGCAAGAGTGTTTATACCTTTACATAATACACAGTCTTTAGATTCTTTGCTTAGGTTATTCACTTTAAATTTCATATATTCAAATAAAATAACATTGAGTCCAGAAAAAATTTCATACTTTTCAATAACTCTATACGTAAGGTTCTAATAGTAGGCTACTGAAAAATAGTTTTTGAAATATAATGCTTGAGGAACAAATAAATAAATAGTGAGAGCTAATTGTTTTATTTCATTGGTGTACCGGTAACTATGTGGATTATTTTTAATTAGATTTACAAAATCAATAACTATCATGGATAAGTCAGGTGGAAGAATATTTTAAGTGAATATTTATTTATTATAAATTGTTTTATAAACGTTAATTATAACGTCACATCATAGATTAGTCTTTACTCTATATATTATTGCAAAATATTTTTACTCAATATACTCTTCTGAATTTTTCTTCACATACATATATACAATTAATTATTAATAAAGGTTTCAAAACATTTATTATGATTTAATTGTTTTATATAACAATTATAATTTTAAAGATAACCATAATATATACATTGTACACGGCTTATAAATGAGATGCATAAAAAAAAAATAATAAGGAACATTCTTACCGTAGATTGTTGAATCTGACAAATCCAGAATTTCTTTCTAGAAGTATTGGAGCGTGCCGTTTGTAGTTTCAATCCTTTAAAATATTGTACAATTCCATAGAATGACAATCCTTCCTAGAAAAAATTCGTGGCACGTTTTTATTGTGGGTAGCACAATTATTGTATATTTTGGTCACGTGTAAACGCAAATGTAAAATTATATTCAGTAAATACCTATATTGAGTATAAGTAGTATGGTTATAGATAATAATATATAATATGTACGTATAATAGTAAGGGTAAGTTTTAAGGATAAAAGCTATACTAGTAGGTCGATGTATATGTGTGTGTATGTGAGGACAGTAAAATTGTTCTAAAGACAACGATTAGAAACCATTAAGATTGTATGTACATAATCGAGATATAACTACTTGATAATATTTGCAGAACCAATGTGCCGGTGATAAAGTATAATATATACATTATATAATACATTGGTATTAAATATGGTATAGTACTCCGCCATCCAGCACCCTGATCAATAATTATTACAATATATTATATTTAATAGTTTTCATTATAGTTCTTCGGGCAATTTTATAAAAGAAAAAAGTTATTATTATTATTTAAAAAGTTTTTATTTTTTTTTTAAATAACATTATCCGAACGGAAAAAAAAATAAAAAAAAATGAATAAATTAATTTATGGTAAGACAAATTATTATTTTTTACCATCAGAAAAAAAACAACATTGATTTAAAATATAATAAAATTACTTCAGCCGTATATGGGGTGAGTACTCGTCACGTTTCGGTCATCTAGACTCACTGTTACACGTTATTATTATTTTAAATGCAATGCTATATCATTCCAATACAATTCAAAATGTGTTATAATAGAAAGTTATTAAATGTCGAACTCTCGCAAGAACCGTTGAATAACAATAATTATGTTTTAGTATTTTATTATCAACAATTATTTTAACAAAATTATCCATATACATCACACAATAATAATATTACTATTATCGTCATTATACCGAAGATGCATTTCGAACGGATCCCGTTTCAAACGCGTTTATCTTAAATAAAATAGTTACACAAACATTTATCATTTATTAATTATTACAGTTAATTTTTAAAAATACTAAATACTATCTAGTAAGATAATCCACCTAATTTAACTGTCGAGTTTTACATTTTATTTCATAAGTGTATTTGTTAATATTCTAATACATATGCAATTATAAGCACTTCATACATAAACATTGCGGATTACGACCTAATTGTATAAATAATTAATAATATTATACACTTCGGGGTCTTTGAAATTGTATATACCTACAATTGATTTGATAAGAACCATTGAGTTATAAATTAATAAGAAGATAATTTTATATATAATAATACTTCAGCATAATACTTAATATAATATATAGAACTTCGTAAAAAATAGTTTGCATGTTTTATTGTATAATGGAATATTTTTTGGAGAAATTGGAGAATTTTTACTAGAATTCTTACGTGTACTGAACAGAGGCGTTCTCGAGATATTTCAATGGAAGGAGATGAAAAAAATGTTTACATAATAAGCCGTAAGGTTAGGTTAGGTTAGGTAAATTAAAGTTAGGAAAATAAAGAACCTTGGGGGGTCTATCCCCTATCACCCCCGTGAGAACACCCATGGTACTGAAATCATAGATATATCAGTAAGATCGAGTGAAATGTTTAATCTCAAATAAAATATCAAACCCTTTTATGAAAATTTGGTGGATTTTTTACATTTTTTCTAACTAAAATTTGGTTCAGGTAAACCTAAACTATATCATGCATGTATTATTAGTATTTATAAGTTAATTTCTTTTGCCGAGAGTCTACCATTGTTAAACTTGTCATGAATGACAACTATCATGCCATTCATTACTGTTATAAAAGTTTAAATGAATAGTAATATATAATTACATTGCGTCTAAAAAAAAAAAATGTTTTCCTTGTAATTTAAAAGACATGTGCAAGATACAATGTGTTTTTTAACGAAGGGTAAGTTATCGCATTATGTATAATTTTTGATTTTCTCTTTGTGAATTGATATAATCCTTATTTGTAAAGCATATACAAATTATAGCTTTCCAAAATTGTAACCTAAGATTGTTAGTCTGTGGTCTTAGCAGTACCCTGTTATCCGAGACTAGTAAAAAATGCGCCATTTTCTCAAACAAAAATTGTCCACGCATCTCCATATTATGCCACGTACAATATGATACTTATATACTTTTAAATATCTTTATCATTTTCTACTCTTTTAAACTTATACACTTTATAACTAAACAAAAAAAAGAAATAAAATATTTTTGCCTTACATCCAAGTAATTTTAGAGACTCACACATAACCCGTCATGCTTATACATATATAAAATAAGTAATTGTCCATGCTATGAATTCTATGATAAAATTATGTTATTATTATATTATGTTAGGCCAGCGAGCAGAATGAATCACTTCTCTAATTTCATGAGGTAATTTAGCATTTTTTATGTGTAAGAGACAAGACCTGCGTAGTCACTTTCATACTTTAAATATTATAATAATCTACAATAATAGCTACTGAAGTTTCAAAACTAAAAAAAAAAAACAGAATTTAAACTTAAAACATTGTTAAAATACGTATTTTATAATAAAAACATGAAATTTCAAAGACGAATAATTCAACCATGAAAACTAAGTAGTTTAAATAAACATTATAAAATTAGTTTTAATAATTTTGATATGACAGTACTTAAGTATAGTGTAGATTTATATATTTATAGATGTATATATTTTTATCATAACTTATAATATAATAAAATTTAATTAAGTTGCAGTCATAGTAAAATAAAATTATATATTTAGAATTTTAAAGTTGATATTAAATTTTACACTTGTACGCTAAATATTTATTTTTTATTTTTTATTATAGATATATATATATATATATATACGTAAATTACACTAACTATAAATATTTAAATACTACATTTAGTTTTCACACTAAATCCAATAAGTTACTAAATTTTTTAAAATCAATAAATATATATCTTTTATAATGATATAAAATACATATTAAATCCATATAAATAGTTTATTAAGAGCGGTATTTTCGAGACTTTAAAAGTTAACAATTTTGTTTTACTCGATTTAAAAGAAAAAAAAATAAAGATTTATTTTATCGCATGTCATAAACATTTTATGTCTTAAGCTTAATTTGGTAGTTAATTAAATTATTAAACTATGTACAATATAGTGCCTCTACTTATTTTTTTTTTTTTATTTAGGTATATTAATAATTTGTTGAAACGAGTAATTTTAACACCTAGATAACATCTATAGAACATAATCGCGTACTGAAGTGTGTAATTTGATAAATAAATAGTACTAAATTATAACAATTGGTAATAGACGATTAAATATTAAATAACATTGATATCATTTTATAGTCTAGAAAACAAAATATGAAAATATTAAATAAGAAAAAATGAGATTTTAATTTACATAACATTATAATTATATTATAAATACTGATAACATAATATATTCTATTGAATCAATACTAAATAATAAAATAAAACTATTGTATCACATCTTGTCGTATTTATATTTTATATTATATGTAGATACATCTAAAATGGTTTATATTATACGTAAATATTTTCCATTAAAAATAATATGTATATATTTTAATATTATAATTTGATTATTCTATGAAATAATTGTATTGATAAATATAAATTATCAGCATTACACTCATAATTCCGTAAAATACTAAATTTTTAAAAAATATTATTTTTATTTAAATAATCTGGTATCATTGCAAAACAATATTAAAATTGACTACAAAATTATAAATTAATTTAATTTTATAATTATTATTGTTTAAGTTTATTTTTACTTTTTTAAATGAAAATCACTAATTTAATTTCATATTTTTAAATAGGATATTTTCTAAAGTATTTCAATTATAAAGAATTATTAAGTATGGAGCTTTAGTACTCATTTCGAAATATACAAGTTTATTTCTACAAATACAATATTTAAAATGAGTAGTTAATTAGTGAACTGTTAATATTTAAAATTGTGATAAGCTATGAGCGAAGTAATTGAGCAATATTTTGCAGGATATCTTCGTATCTTCAAAACGTTGTTCAGCAACTATATCAAATTATATTGTAAAAATGATATTTTGAAAAAATTGAAACTTATTGAAAAATGTAAACATTTAGATGAATCACTTTATATACAAGTTTCTGATGTTCAATACAATCAATACTTACTTATATATTTTGAAACGAGTAAAAAATCTTAAATAGATTAGCTCAAAATTATTAAAACAAAAGTATTTTCTTCTTATTAATTCAGATTCATTAACGATTTGTTAATTTTAATTCCAACCAATTTAATTGTAATGTATTACAAGAAACAACCTTAACATAATAAGAACTGTATGTACTTAAAAATAATTAATATAGTCAATATATATAAATAAATAAAAATAAAAAAACCATAAAATTTGAGACGTCGAATTAAAATATTTAAAAAATGTAAACTGGAGATTTAAAATTTTACATTGTTTATAGTTTTATTAGTTTAAAACTATTTCATAAAAAATATAAATTACTTAGAAATATAAAAATAAAATTACAAGCAATTTTATTTTCCAATACAATATTAAAAGTGATATAAACAATATTAATTAAAAATAATTATAATTTTATTAATAGACGATAGTATAAATAGAAAATTATTAATAAAAAAAAATGAAAAAATAAAAAATATTGATAACTTTGATATTTATGGAAACATCATTGTTTTTTCATTGTTTCAAGTTAATTTTTTATTTTTCTAGAAGAAATCAATACTTAATTTTTTTTTTTTTTTTATGTACAAATATGCATATTTATCATATACTCGTATATTTGAATATAAATTTTGACGTAGGTCTACACTAAGAAAATGTATTCTCTTTTAAATAAGAAAACAAAAACAAGACAAATAACAATGAAATTATAAAATCATTAAAAACATGTGTATATTAATTTCAATTTTCAAATAAAACTGAATTTATTTTTATATTATTTTAATCATTAGTGATTATTTAATGGATAAGAGGAAAATAGTACATATGACTTGTTTAAATATCATACATTTAATATCAATAACATTTCGTCAATTCTACCTCAAATCAACAAAGATATTTCACGAATTTAAATAATAGTCATCATCTGACAAATTATTGTTATGGACTATGGTTGATACCGTTCATCACGCATAGTTTATAAAATACTACTTACGTCCTACACTATAACATACATATTTTACATGTGAAACTTTAAAATGTTTTGATTTATTTCGAACATTTTTACAAGATTTAAGAATAATTATAAAAAATAATAAAACATATCCATTTCTACACTCTAGTTGTATTAAAATTATTGCTGCTGCTGTTGTTGTTATATTTAGCGCGAACAACAGGTAAGTCGAAAACCTATCAACGCTAACAAATTATAATGTTATTTCACAACTTACAAGTCTTACTTACCTATCTATATTTAGACAAAAATAAACAAAAATTATGTGCATCATAGAAACATGTATTGTACATCTATGTATCATGCGTGTTCACCACAACCATTATAATCGTATGTAATTATTTCACTTAGAGGTTTTCGATTATATAAATACGCTGAATGTCTGCTTATAAGAGAGGAAATTACAGGTGTGTTGGAGATGAAAAACTTCACCCTTATTTGCTTTCTCTTACCCACTTTTCTCTACACGCATACATACACGCACGCGCATGCGCATAGATGCTCACAATCATCATTTTGTTCAGATTCATTAAACAAATTTAATTACCTACCCAAATGAACGGGTACATTATGTTTTTGCGTTGGTCTGCTGTTATAAAATAAATACGTACATACATAATATTAATATATTATGCATGTACATAAACACACAGTGTCACTATACAATAATAATTGTTATTATTATTGAAGTACGTAGTATTATGGCTAAGATGATGCCGTTTTTCCTCTTTTAATAAATTTTTAACTCATTGCGATGAAGAGAAAGTCTCTAGCATTGACGCAGTCATTCAATAATTAATAAGATAATTTTTTCTTGTAACGAAATAAAAATAAAAATCTCTTATTCTGTCGTTGTTTATTTTACCCTTAGTTTTCGTGTAATTAGTATTTTACAGATATTTAATATTTTCACAAATACTCTTCATTTAGTTTATGTATATAATAAGTATCTAAAAGTGCTTTATCTAATCGATCTGGAACAATTAGACAGTAAATACAGTAGTTCTATTTATCTCAGCCTTTATGATTATAATATATTCATTATATCATAGACAATATACAATAAACTTATCAGCGTATATTGTTGGATACTTCACTCATAATACCTATGATGACATTTCTCTAATAACATCATGAATACTAAGTGTAATTTGGGAAGAAATTTCCTTTAAATGTGATCCTTCTTAACGTCAACTTTTGCTGCATTTGGTACATGATTATTATGTGTGGTGAACTTCACATTTTCGTTAAAAATATGAAATTGATCTTTGCATTTCAGTTTTTTACTTTCAAAACATTTCCAATATATTTTTTTCTTTTACGAGTAAAAAACCTTCATATATTAAAATACTTTTATTTTTTTCACCTTTTAAATACACCAAACTTATGATGGCAAAAACGTTTACTAAATATTTAAAGTATTCTATAATACTGAAAAGATTATACTAATCTCGGATCTGCAATACAGCACGTCAACATACGATATAAGATTACTATTGGTTGAATCTTATCTTACCTCAATAAATTATAAGTACAAACTGTCGTTTAAATTATCAAAGTAATTATTATATTACATATTCGGGTTATCGCGTTATCGGGTAGTTGAATAAGTCAAACGAATTTATTGTTTCTGAACAAATTGTCTTTTTAGCAATTCTCAAGCGATCAATTTACATGTATCCATAACAAATATGTTATTCTGATATTTAATCTAAAAACCTACCAATAATAAATTAAGTGTTTATATTCGTACGTGTATTATATTTTTAATCGAAATTTTTATTCGAGTTTTGGATTTTTAGATGTATTCTGAATCAATTTTGATGTTCAAATAGCGGAGTAAGAAATTTAAACAAACGTTTGGCCCGTTTGGGTATGAATAATAATAATAATAACCATTTTTATCCGGGTTAAGCTGCGCACAATTTAAGTCCTCTCCCCCACCCAAAAAAAAAAAAAAAATAATAATAAATAAATATTAGTAACCTGAGGCATGATATTGTCACTGCAAACACTATAAATAATATTTATAGTATTTATTAAATGGGAATACGTTATTCACTTGTTGACACCAGATCAGACCCTACTAGTATATTAAACGTAAATTTTACGTTGCTATTGGCTATATTTAGATTTATTTTATTCCAAGAAAGTATTAAATTATAACTGTAAGTAATAATGTAATATTATACGATTTGATTTAATCAGAGTTTAATTTTATAACTGAATTTATTTTTCACGAAATTCCCAGAAAATATTTTCAGTATTAAATTATTTACTGAACAATACAAAAATAAATTAAAGATATCTATAACATACAATGTATATAGGTAGTATAATAATTCTATTTTAAATTTATTATAAATATTATATTATAATGTTGTGCATTTGTACAGTGTACACTGTTAATAAAATGTTATAAATTAATAAGTTATTACCAAAAATAAAGTATAAGTATTACTTATCTATAATTTAATTTAAAACTATTCCTGTGTTATATTAAACAACTTAATACTAACCACAGAAAATATTAATACAATGAAAAACACACACCGACTGAACACATGAAGACTATAAAATAAAAAAATTATTATGATTTCACGTTTACAAGAATGTTTTAATTGTTTTTTATCTAATAAATTCGAATGTTTTGAATATAAAATCATTCGAGTTTTATGGGCTTCAATCGTTTGATTTTTTTTAGGAGTTTTTAGAGTTGTTTAGGTTGTAACGAGTTCCGATGTTTTCTAATTAGTAATTTCAGACTGAGTAATAAAAACCATGTGAGTGACGGACGAAACCTTAAAAGATCACATACGAATAATTGCGGATGGATTTCCAATTATTATTTTTGATAAAACGATTGTAGAGGTGGGCAATTATTGTTTGATATCGATGATTGACATTATTTAACTAATTACTTATTAACATTAAGATTGTGTCGATGCTTTTGAGACGGCCGTCAAACAAATGTTTTAAATCAATTTAATGACAACCTTACAATGATAACCTCTATTACAAACAAAAATATGTACAGTAATCAACTGGAAGAGTTACGAGTAATTGACGGGTTTAAGTTTCGTTTTCATCGCATAATGCGCAATGAAATTCAACGGTAAGCGTGTAACAAAAAAAACGTATGATAAATTTTTAAAATTTGAAACACACATGTGTCAAATAGAATATAATAATCTTGAGCAAAACTATGGGACTATTGAAGATCGATCACTTTTACGACAAAAAGTAAGCAATGTTGTCAAACGCAAAGCAGTAGAACAGTGTGAACATTCTAGCGAAATTATACATTCTAAGATTTCTCCAGGTGATTTGAATATGTTAGACACACAAAAGATATACATTTAATCTGAAAAAATATTCACATTGCTCGTATGAGTAAATATTCAAGACTACCTAAGACACTTCTAAAATGCTATGCGATAGAACCCGATGAAGTAGATAAATTACACATGAAGGGAGCTGAAACGTGGTTTATTGAAATACATATTGATTTTGAAAATCTATCTATTCAGCTCAGCTCAGCTGCTTATCTAGTATAGCTAATGAGTAATATAAAAGGATGTTAGTTCCATCTCGAACAAGATCGGTACAGAAAAATGCAGTCATTAGGTTTAACTAAAGTATATATAATATACTGAGAATGAAAAGGAAAACTTTTAAAAAACATTTTTTGGGCTACCATTTTTGTCATTTAACGAAGTGGATAACTGCTTTACAGATGACATTATATCTACGCAGCCGGCTGACTGTATATGATGTTACAGATTATGGGTTTATGAACTATATAAATACAGATTCTGCAATGTTTTCTCCAGAAATATGAGCTAAATTTTCTTCTTCGATTTCACGAACCATAAATGCTTATGAAAGTCCTCATGTTAAAATTAATGGCATATTTTATCATGGTCATTCTAATACACATTAATTTATCGAGGCCTTAAATAATGTGGAGACTGGTGGTTTTAAGAAAATTTTCTATGCAAAATTTAAAATTAACAAAAATAACTATAGAAAAGGAGGCAATCATCGAAAACCAAATGTTGCAATGTTCAAGTGGAACAATAATTAATCATTTATACAGGTCGTTTAAAAAAAATGTTTGTCATAAAATCTATAATATTTATAAAAAAAAAAAAAAAATGTAATTCTTTGACGAAGTTAAATGACTTTGATTTTGGCTTTTATAACACGACCTCATAATTTTATATCATAACTCATAGTTCAACTCAGTTTGATGATAACTATATAAATAAGCTGTTTATTTGTCAAGTATAATAAGGAACTTATTTTTACTAGCCATTATAAACTTGTGCGTTTATTTTTTAATTGTAGTTTTTTTTTTCTGGTGAACATGGTGTTTTAAATTTAAGCGGAAATCGAGTACTTCCCTAAGAGTTTAACTAATTATTTTTGTGGGATTATTATGTTACCCAACAACACTTGAAAATATTTGGTTTTATATAAAGTGTAATTTACGTACATTGAACTATTACTTTATGTTTTATAAAAAATCGAGTTTCACTCTAAACGCGTATCTATATAGCTAGTACTGTATCGACCTTACTTTTCGCTGCAGTTTTGTATACTTATGTTTAATATAAATTTAAAGTTCTGTTGTTATAAATAATTTGCTGATTATCATTAAATATTTATTACTTAACATTTAAATGTACTTATTGGATAATAAAATATAAAAATTATGACTTTAAACAATGTAAAGAAAATTACAATTGCTTTGACAATGAATGACAGTTGGTAGGTATATAATTCAATAATTGTATTACTTTAACGATAATAAATTATATATTATTCTGTGGCTGAACGTAGGTTTTGAATGTTATTTGATAACTGATAAATCAAAAATTGTCATTATTATGAAATGGCTTGAAGTTTTCTGAAATAAAAATAAAATAAGAAAAGTTGAGTTTTAAGTACTGAAACATATAGTGAAACAATTATTGATTGAACTTTTAATATATTTTTATTTTATGTTTTATATCCAGTCACGGAAAGTCATAGACGATTTCAAAAATTAGTATGCCAGTGAGATGTAATAATATTTTCCATAGAATTTCTATTACTGTATTTTATATATGTTTATTATAACATTGAGATTCTTTTATTTCTGCAGGGGCTTATTAAGATATTGTCTTTTTGCATTTTTTTAATAAAATGTGGGACTGTTTGTCAATGGTAGGCAGTTATAGAAAAAAATGTACGATCACACGAAAAAGTCTAAATCACTGAAAGTTTAGCTCAAATTACACCACTGATATTGTTTCACAGCTTATGCGTCACGTTATGTTATGCACAAGCAACATACAGATTAACAAATCGTCTAAATAATTGTAAAATCTTAAAAATTCTAACATTTACAATATATATCAGTCTGCGTCAAGAGGAGAATGAGTAAAAATACGAAAAGGATTTGGTCAGTTGAGCATATTATTAAACATACAAGTATAGTAAAAATTCGTCACCGCAATTTTCTGTATGGCATTTTGTGTGAAGGCCGGCGCGGCGGGGGTTGACCTTATTTGCCCTGGCAACTGCTCGGCAGCCCGGGGTGAGAAGTAGTAGAGGTGGGTCTATTTTTACCATCCCTTACGAGTGCCCATCGTCAACCAACCCCTACTCCAATCGTCTACCCCGTCAAACCATCACCAAGCCTACTGTAGAGCGCCCGAAGTGACGCATATAGTAGTCCTATGCACGCTGCCGCAGGTATATCGCGTGACCTATTCAATTCACGTGATACACAGAGCATAATATACAGAGCGTATACCGTGACGACACGATACGGGCAGTTAGAAGAAAGACCACGGTTAATCCTATATCTTTATATATAAATGTGTGTGTATGAATATAAGAATAAACGACTTCACGCCGATTCCCGTGTCTTCAGACCGTATAAAAACACAATACAACCAATGACGGCGGCTGTATAACGATGACAAACGATTCAACTGGGTCAGAACTGGTGAATATATATATATATATATATAATATTGTTATAAATCGTATTAACATTTGGATGGTGCAAAATAAGACTTGACATGCTGAACTACACAACAACGCGGCAGACAATAGGTTTATAAAACGGTGTTTTATCGGATCAACAATCGGCTTTATAAAAAAAAAAAAAATTAACAAATAAACAGCTTGCTTGGAAATTAGTAGATATCTACTATATGGAAGGAAGAAACACGTATTTATCGCCATCGAGATTTTTTGTCGAAGAAACAACGATAGGTTATAAAGCGTGGCGCACGAAAAATACGTTAACGAAAACCGTTCGGATTTGTTTGCGAAAATACGATGTGTCGAAAAAAAAATAGCTGAACATATTTTTTCCCTCCAAACATAATCATCAAAAGTGCTAGGTAGTTTTATCGGTCTATTCGCGACTTGCTAAACTTAAATATCTTTTTTTTTCTACTCTCTCATTCACTACAACACACATACGTGCGTAACAAAAGCGTAATAATAATAGTGTATCTAATGCTACAATAGTTAAATTAAAATTCTTGAACTCGAGCTAATACACTATAATTCATTACACAATTAGTGAGTTCATACATAAGTTGAATACAAGAGTTCGATTCCATCAGTGTACATATTACGTTATTTTCACCAATAATAATAAAATCAAAAATAAGAAGTTTTTTCGCAAGTCAAATTTATAATCAATTCATGCAAAATGTTTAGTTTGTTAACACTGTGCGCGTGTTCACTAGTCGTATACGGTAATTTTATCTACTCGGCGATCGTTATAAACATGAATTAAACGTCCACGAATATTAATGATTTTATTACTAAATGTATTGATGTATAGCACAATATAGAATCTTAAACATTTTGCTCAGGTTTCAAAATAACATAAAGAACAATATAGCACTTTGAGGAGTCATTCAATTATTTTTTTTTATTTTCACGCCCTAACTGTGTAATGCTTGAGGAGCTAACGTGAATAGCAAAATTAACGTAAAGCCATTTCTGTTCAGTCACTTTCACGCATCAAAGTACCTACGCTTTTTTCCACTTCCCCAGAGGATTTAATTTCCGGTGACATTTTTTCAACAATTCGAGGATGACAATTTTTACTATAATAATAAATTATAAGACAATTTACGATAATATATGCGTTAAGTAACTATATTTCAAATATAAGCTATTTCGTTTGACATAATAGTCTAATATACATATGTTGTATTTTCTTGTTATAGTCAATTATGAAAATATATTGAAAATATTAGCTGTATGTCTTTATGAGTAATATTAAACCACTACTTATTTTCTTTCAATAGGTGTTTTGAAAAGGAATCGTTTTTATTTTGATATTACATTACTATACGTAACTAATTGTAATTAATATTAAATGTTTAGATGTAAATACTTATATCTGAATACCTAAAGTTTTAATTATTATTTATAGTTTACAAAAGACAATTCAATGACTGTTAAAAGTTATGATTAACACCACGATTATAACTGTACTGGATTGTATGTTTACTCTAACTTCTGTTTTAATAAAATATAGAAGAAATACATTTTCGGTACGTGTATCAAATGGATTTCAATAATTTATTTAATTTCATTAATTATATCGTAAAAATATAAAAATTACACCAAAATTAATATATTATCACTTTGAACTCTAATAAGAAGTATCTAAAATTATAATATTTTTTTTCTCCATAAAACTATATGAATTAAATATATAGTATATCGAATTCATATTTCAAATAATATCAAGTATATTATCATATTACAATAATACAATTTTCAATACATTTTAAATTTATTTTATTTTCATAGTTGTATTTTAACTATTTTATGTGTCGAAAACTATCAAAAAATATTCAACTGACAAGTAACAACATTTTCAAAATTTAAAACTTTAACTGTAATAGTATGTGTGTTGTCATTTATCTTGTTTGTAAAGTGAAAAGTTTTTAAGAAGAAGTTAAATGAAATTATCATATATCTAAATTTTAAGTACAATACTATTGAAATTAAATAAAATACATACAATATTGCGGTAATAGAAAATCGAATTAGTTAAAAACAAAAAATACACAAATAATGGAAATACATATTAATAGTTATGATAGAATGATATATTATTCTAGTATACAAAATAGTTTAATATTGATCATATTAAATATCCAAAAAATTATATAGTAAACATTATTCTTATAACAATAACTTTACTTATTAAAAATAAATAAATATAGTTATTAATAAAACAGTTTACAATATAAAACAATTCCATGAAAGTTTGTTAAATAAAAATAGTTTCGTTAAAAATAAAAACAATCACGTTTTAAATATAATCTATAAAGGACAAAAAAATATATTTAATTTGAGTAACCAAATATATAAATAACAATAAATACAATTTTAACGTTACATACATTTAAGTTTCAATAAAAATTAATAAGTTGAACTAACTAAAGTTAAAAATGTTGGATAGTTTTTAAATCCATATCATACAAAGAGCTATAGTTTCAATTATTGATTATTACGTTTATCTAAAGAAAACTTTGAGAATGCTTACTGTATTAGTATCGCTATTCATTCAACTAACAGATAATTATCAATTTAAAAGCTTAAACTCTCCAATTTCCAATGTATATCTTATGATTCGATAAGTACTATTTAAGAAAAAATTTATATTATTGAATTTAGTTTTAAATATTAATAAATTAATCATTTCTTCATTCTTCTTGTCATCATTTTTATATGTAACAGTATTAAGTTGTTTATAATATTAATTAATCCAAACTATAAATATGTCAAAAAAAATGAGTTAACAATAAATTCTCGTTCTTAACCTTGTATTAAAATTTAATATTAACATTAAAAAAAAAAAAAAAACGAACAAAGAGGAAATAAATAAAAAAATTTTCAATTAATTTAAATATCAAATATTTGTAATTAGAACAAAATTAATATTTTTATTGTTATTAATATTACATTCATATAAAAAAATCTTCAATAGTAAATTTCCGATCGTCTTATTATAAACGCAGCGTGAGTTTGTGACTCATTTAAAATATTTTTATCTGATTATTATGGATGTGCTTAAATTTAAAATAATACAGTTATAGAAGTATTTTAATTTTAATTTTTAAATTGAATAATAATAAAAAAAAGTAACCATAATATTACAAAAAAATAAATTTTAATACAAATCGTTCAGAATCTTAAAAATTAAAAACAATTTTCATTGATATTATACCAGTTTTAAAGGGGAATTAATTAATATTTTATTATTATTTTAAAAGTATTTTTATTTGTAGAATAAAATAACTGATATTTTATCATGATGCTAATAGCCCTCTTATGAATAAAATTATTAAATCATAATCGAAATTAATAAAATATCAAAATGACAATAAACAAAATCATGATAATTCTAAAAAGACAAATTATTAAATCAATTTTATTTTATATCTAACTCGAAAAATGTATTTTATCTTAACCTAGTTATTTTTATGAAACTCAATAATAATTGCGATAAAGAATACGAAAACTATTTATCAAGAAAATCGTCAAGAAATTTGCAAAACTACTGAAAACAAAGTTATTCGAAGATATATTATGACAGTTTGAAATGGCACGAAGTACGTATATTCATACAAAGTAGGACAAACATCGGAGTTAACTCATTGTTCGTAAAAGATTCAAAAATAAAATAAACGCACATACTAGCAATACGTATTAGCGTAAAACAATGTCATCGTTATGGTTCATGTTTAATAGCGCTCGCGAGTCGCAACTCGTAAAATACGTCGTACCCATTAAACGAACGAACAACACTACACCACACCTACCACCTATACGTCGAGACGACGGTACAATGTTTCGATTCGGTAATAATATAATAATAATATATTATACTATAATATATTGTCATATCGAAAAAAGCAACGATCAAACAACAACGAAAAATGAAAAAAAAAAACGAAAAACGAAAAACGAAAAACGAAAGACGAAAAAACGAAAAAACGAAAAAACACGTCGTGTTTTGTCTGGTTAGCCCCGCGTCGACCGCGCTCGCGATAATATACGCTTTCCTAATCGAATCGAACGTGCACGGAAGTGCAGTCCGGAGGCAAACGGTGCTCCGTCGGAATTTGTAACATTTTTTATCGGTCCCGCGTGACGTCTAAACACGCGTGACCTTTTCGCACAACAATATCGTTACAACACACAGCGTCGTCACGTGCGCGCCCGCGGAACACGGCGGTTCGATCGCGGTGCCGCCGCCGCGTTCGCCGCCGCAGACGACGTTTCGCGCGCTCGTGTGCATCGCGTGCGTGCATCGCGGTGCGCAGTGCGGCCACACCTGCTGATGCGGTCAACTTTGCGCGTTTCCTGACGAACTTCTCTCGTCAGCCGCCCGCGCGACGAAACTTCACTCCCTCGTCTCGTCGGCATTTCGGTCTCGCCCCGCCGGAAAGTTGTGCGCGCGGCCGTCTTCGGAGTTGTTTTCGCACTCCGCCGCCGCTGCCGCTTTAAACGTTCGACGTACGGTCTGCCGTCGCTGTTTTGTTGTGTACAATGCGATGTGCGATACGACGACGACAACAATGCAACGAGCAAACGGACGCTGTCGATTAGGGCGCGTTTCAACCCCGTCAGCGTGCGCGCGATAACGATATAATATAATACATATGCCCCCCACACGTGTGTGTGCGTGTGTGGGTGCGCGGATGGGTGCGTGCGGGCGCGCGTGAGCGGGTGGGTGTGTGCGGGCGCGTGTCTGCAAAAGCACGAGGAATTTTCTCGAAGTATAACGCTATATGATAATAATATATGTATTGTTGAAATAATAATCTCTAAATCTTTCTTCTTTTTTTTTTCTTTTTCTTTTTTTTTTTTTTTTATTTTACGTTAAATTGTTCCGTTTCTGTAGAGGAACTACTGTGCGAGAAACACTCTCCACTCTCCACTTTTCCACCTCAAAGTCCAACACGCACGTATTAAATCTCAAGAAGTGCCACACCTGCAGCACGCATTGTTTCCGTCTTGCAAACGTACGGTATCGAATGCGCGCGTTCGGCAGAACCAATTTCGTTCTGTTATAGCCTTAATAATGTCAGAGTAAATTGACCAGAGATAAAATGTTTTGGTAAAACCGTTATCCGGAGCATCTCGTAGGTTTTTATTGTTACTTAAAACTTTTTATCGATTCGTGAACATTTAATAAATGTAAAATTCTAGATGCTCAATCGACTCTCGGTAACTCGAACTTCACGCGGGGGCTAAAGGATTTCGACTTACAGAAATCTTTAAAAAAAATATTCATTTATTTTTAAAAACACGTAGATATTTGATTTAAAAAAAAAAAAAATTAAAATAATCCGAATCTATATTTATATTACATACCTACTTACATTTTGTCATTAGCATAATAATCTAATAGTAATAATTTTACCTACTGATTCACTTGGTTTTTTTTTTTTTTTTGGCGATCCAATAAGTGATCTTAATTTTTCCGTGTTCCACATATTACGATTTACAAGTAGATTCTTACTAGTACACTCTTTCTTTGCTAAGTATTCCGCCTGAACAAGATTGGCCTTATATAAATGTTTTTTGAGGGAAACATTTAAAAAGTAGTTCTATTTCGTTTGTTTGATAATTTTCATGAGCTTTTGTAAACTATTAATTCATACCATACATTTTTGTACATCTACAACGCAACTTTTACTATAAATTTAATAAAAACCACGATATTCCTGGTTTTTTAATTTGTTGACTATCCACTACTGACTTTAAAATGTTAATGCCCAAACTCTTCAACTTTTTGTCATAAAATTGGTCCATTTATTGGAATTTAAGTCAATTCATTATAAAATGAAAGGTATAACAAAACAAAATTGGTTTTATCGTACGTACATTTTTTGCCTACTTACGTTTGTTTGGTGTAATCTTAAGTACACCATATATCCTTGATCCTTCTACATATTATCAACCAAATTAATTACTATAATCAAATTTCAATCATTTTAACAATTATTTTAAATCAAGCTTAATGTTTTAAATATTTATTTATATTATTTAAAAATAATAGTTATAACCCAGGCTAATTATTTAGTATAAATATGACGCAAGTTTAATTTTTGTTATGTCAACGATTTGTGTAGAAACCGGATTATGACTTAAATTACACAAGTTTCAATATCCCAGATATTTCGAATTTCAAACTAATTTCTATCCATCAAAATTTTTTATATCTCTTGATTTACGAATGAAAACGCACAAAATGCTATGAATAATATACCTACTAAATTCATTAAAAATTTCGATATTACTCTCTCGGCCATTGAATACGTTCCTGGTTTTATGTCTTGTAATATCATATCATACCATAAAGATAAAAGATTGTTACAATATTATTGTAATTATTGTTAACATGTGTTATCTTTTATACTATATTTCATAAGTATATAATTATACTATGTTTTTTTTTATGTTGACTTTCCGAAAACACATATAACGACCATTCAGGTAGCGTTCTGTATAGCCTACGTACATATTGTACACGTTGATAATAATCAATTTATTAACGTACTTCATATTATTATTACATACCTACTCGTAGTGCGTTTGATAAATGCAATAATTCAACTCCCCCTCAAAAAAAAAAAAAAAAGAAGTAAATATTCAATTAATAAAAATTAGCAGCGTTTGTTTAATCTGTACTATTGGACCGTACGAGTTGATATAGTACATTATTGTAATTTTAATAATTTACCAACCGTCGGGGTAGGGTTAAAGACTAAAAATGCAGTACCCAGGGCCCGTCGGCAATTAAATTGCGCATAAGTTTTCAAATAATTATATACCAAAACAATATTGTTTTATACGTCATTATTGTTATTTTTATTATTATAAAGTATCTATGTGTATGTGCGCGTACTAGAGGCGTATTTTTAGAAAACGTTTGCATGTACATATTTATAATATATTATTAAATATCTACCATACGTGGGGTGGCTTGCTTATCGTAAAACAGCGTTTTAGCAATTTGAGCATACTATGCGCGTATAATACAATAATATTATATGAATATATTATAAAAACATTTTTATAAAGGCAAGAGTTTAAATATATTTTGAACGGCGTAAGTTTTAGGTCGCGCTAAATGTTGTTGGCCCACGTGTTTTTATGACATTTTGTTACAAACTTTTTTCATGAAATAAAATTTTAAATCGTTTGAGATTTACTCATATAATATATACATATATTTGGAACTTTTTTGTCTTCACTGTTTCATAAATAAATGCGTTAAATGTAAACTATTTTATTCACGTCGTCACCGGATCAAATACATGGATAACCGTAAAAATATAAAATATTATATGACATTTGCATTATTTGCATAAGTTAATATAATATAAACTCCACACATACTGTAGGGATTAAACCAGGGTAAAAGGTGCTTAACTACCTAGGTAGGTATTATGATTATTGGACTGCATAAAATGTATGCATGAAAAATTATCCTAACTGTAAAAAAAAAAAAAAATTGTGAAGCAAATTTACATTAAAAAAAAAAAAAACATGTATAATATAGTGCTTGTATTAAATGACACTTGAACTTTGAGATTTATTAATTAAAATATCAAATAAATTAACTTAATGTATAATATTTATCACACTTTTTATATTTAAATAATCTTATTGCATGATATTCATAAATAATGAATCAATTGCGTTTTATAAAAATAAACAATTACATTTTAGGAACATTTTCAACAATTCAAATTATAAGCTTACGAAAATATTTAATATTAATGCTGGATATAAATAAATACATTGTTTTTTCTAGATTGAGGTATAACTCAATGCGATTGGTTGGAGTCATTATTGAAATTCTTTATAAATAATGTATCTCTTATAGTTAGCAGGATGATTTTCATAACACAACCCGTAATTAATAGAAGACTCGCGTGGTATGGTATATCCTGTGATTTCTATCGTATTTGACACATAGAGGAAAATGATAGGAATGACTTTAAGTATGATTATATGATTACGACTTAAAGTCTTGATGCGTTGTTTTTGATTTGGCAGTGCTGTATATTAAGTATATTTGTTACTTTCATAATAGAATGGCTAGATTCTTCTAATGCTGAACTTATTTTGGAAACAAAAGCCGATGGATAGAGATTTCTTATTACTACTATAAATGTTTTGTTAGAATATAATTTATATATTATGTGAAATTTAGCATCATTTTCATTTAGAAAATTAATAATTTTTCTTGATTTTTTGGAATATTGGATTGGAGTTTAAGGTGGATGGAAGTTGATTTGTAACTAAAACTTTCGGAAACAATTAAATTTAAGAATGCATTTTTTAACTCAGAAAAATGTATTATTTCTTAATTAATATTACCGATTATACATTTTTTTCTCCGTGTATGTATGGAAAAGTGTTGTAATCCTTGACTTTACGTATCTAAGTAAATGTAATTATCATTCTTTACATTTGTCAAAATAGTAGCTCTGGGACAAGATTAGCGAGGGCAAAGTATTGGTTCAGAAAGGAAAAATACAGGAAAATATTTTCTTAGAAGTGGTTGCGTTAAGGCAAAAGTTTTTGGTGACAAAGATAATGATCGTTTATTGTTTTTAGATTGCAATTTAGAATTATTATTATTATTCGTTTTCTTTATAGATGTAGTTTTGATTAATTAACTGTTAAACAACTCGATGGGTGATACATTTTCTTTTCGATTTACGTATATCATTAGCTAGCAAAATGAGTTAATCTTATATGAGTTCAATAGTCAATGTGAGTGACGATGATTTAGAAAATGCTAAATTTATAAAATATTATTCAGAAATTATTTATATTATATTCAGATTAAAATTACTGTTTCTCAAAAAAATGGCGAAATTTGGCTAAGGAAACGCTAAGTTCTTGCATAATCTTAAAAAAAAAAATACGTTGATATAATATTATATAATTATATAACATTCGATAAATTTCATTAAAATTAGAAACATTAATTTAAATCTTTCACGAGAGTAATAGTAACCAATAGGCATTGAGTTACGAATGTTCGTGAACTGAACAAACATTTTTAATGTAATATTTTGAAGCAGACTATTTTTTAAAGTATTTGATGTATAACAATCGAAATCCATTGGGTATTGTATGAGCTAAATCTTATAAATATTTATTGGTTAGTTAGGTGAAGTTGAGTTCTACTGAAATACCTCATGAACTGCTAGTAAGTTACTCCGACTATCTAAAGTTTATATACTTATATCTTAAACAACTTTTTTTAAATTCAATTTTTATGTATCAAAATATTACAAAAAACATTCTGCTTCAGAACATAAAATTAAAAATGTATGTTATCATTCAAAAAAGTAATAATCTTAAAATATAATGATGTTAAACAATTTTGAAAATATAATATAATTTAAAAAAATATTATTTTATTTTAATTAACAAATATGAAAGAAAAATATTTTGATGTTGATATATTTTTAAATAATGAGTGTGATCTTTGATAAAAAAAATCACTCTGTATATAAAACATTTTTAAAGTTAATTATAATTTAATTTTTAGTGTATATAATAAAACATATAACTATTATTTATATAACAACATTATTTTATAAACTTATAAACAATTACTGTAACACAAAGTTTAAACAATATCTACGTAAAATATGCAAATATTTAAAGTTCATTATAAATGTATACGCATGTATATGATAGCACTGGTTCAAATTTTAGTAAAGTAATTCTAGTTGTTATTGCTTGTCATATTTTTACAGAGACAATTTAAAATAAAAATTGTACTTAGCGACCAATAGGAAACATTAAAAAAATACATTTTTTACCAGATACTTAAAAGTTTTGGATTTAGGTTATAGCAATGAATGTATTGATTTTATAATGATGTGTGTGTGTGTGTGTGTGTGTGTGTGTGTGTTTGGTTTTCAACTTTGAGTGTGATTTTGGGTAGAATATAAAAAATTGAATTTAGTTTTTACTTTATATATGACAAAAATTCAAAGTATTTTTCAAAATAATCAGATAAATATACAAAAAACTAAGAAAAAAAAAATAGGAATTTTTACACAAAATTAGTTAGACAGAATCGATTTTATATTTTTGGTAGGTATAACTTAAAAATAAATGACCTTAGAAACTTTAAATTCTCAAAGAATGTTCAAATGAGAATTTTCAACACATAGAATAATTTCAAAATATTTTGTCTCTGTTCATGATATATATATATATATTTAAAAATTTTAATTTTAGTTTTTTTTTTTTTTTATATTGTACGAATTCTAATAAAAAAGTTATAGTTTATTAAAAATGTTAGCAATTTTATAGGAGGTTTTCATGAGTCCTTGTGAATTTTTCATTTACTAATTAAATTTAAATTTATGGTTGTTCAAATATTTCAGACATTGGATTCAACCTTATTATAACTATTTCTCCTTATTTTTTTTTTTTTTTTTGCGTGATTTAAAAGCGCTAATAACAGTAGATTTATGAAATTTTCATCAAACACTTTATGTTTGCATCGCCTACGCCTGGTTTAAATATTTAGACTTTTTATGAGATTTATAAACATTTAAAATTAAAATTTTTGATTTTATTTTTTTTTTTTAATAACGATAAAAATTATTCGCTGGGTCAAATTTTTTTAAAATTTAATAATTTTAACAACATTTGTTAAAATCATCAAGATCTTCAAATTACAAGTATTTGGTGGTAAACAAATTATGAAAACTTCAATTTTTATAAAAATTAATAAAATGTCCTTCTTAAACAGCTCATATCGGAACAAAGAAAAAAAATGAAAAAACATTATAATCGCAATTTCCTTATAGATATTTTAAGTTAAAATTTAGACAAAATTACATATTTCAATCACGAAATTGATTATTTGGTTATGTTTTAAAAAAATTATTCTTAAGGACTTTAAACATCGGTTTATTATGATATTATGAACTTAGCTATATGCAATGATATTTTCAAAATATTTAGACTATTTTTAAAATATTATTTATTTATACTATCAATCTATTTACTGCACTGGTGGTATTAAATAGGAAGTTAATATCAATAATAATAATAATAATAATAGCTATATCGAAAAAATATCATAAAGTATACTTGGTGAGATAGTATGACAGACCGTCTCCGCTCTAAATCATTTATCATATATAAAGACATATTGGTGTGTTCAAATTTAGTACATGTTAAATACTTGCTATTACTACGTAACACTATTATGGTAACCCACTCGACACTATATAGTCGGGACTCGAGAGAATGAAAAGTGGCTGCTGATACGAACGCTCCCGATAGTGAATTTCTATAATGGCTTCCTAAAATAATGAAAAAAAACGCGCGTATTTTGAACTGTGAAAGTCTTTACATAGTATAAATATTCTATAGTTACCGATTTCATTTCAGATTGAGTACCCCTGTTTTTTGAAAAAAAAAATCGTTGCTATCATATTTGTCAGCGGCCACTCTTCATTTTCCCGACTATAAATGTACAGCAGCACATTTACTGCTCAATCATGTTGATTGAGTAAGCAGTACTCACCCCCACCTTTTTATGCTTTTGGGTTTTACCTAATAACTCCAATGTTTTTATATGAGGCCTACTTAATTGTTTCAAGATATTGAAACGACCATTAAAAACAACAATACAGTAATTTTAAAGAATAAAAACTAATCTAAAGATAATACAATAATAACATGGCGAAAAAATTAGAAATATTTTAAGAATATATAATCTATTAGACTATAATGTTCTTTCGATTAATTAATTTTGATATTTGATACATCTATTTTAATAAAACAATTAATGTATACTATTATTTAATATAGTAATATATATATATATATATTTATAGTTATTTTGTTACTCAATAATATTACCATATTATTAAATACGAATTTCATATTATTATATATAAATTTATTTCACACAAAAATATACAAAAATTATCAGTATATACATAGATCATGACTTATTATTATTTTTAAACCTTGTAACACATACTAATAGTAAATAAGATATTAACAACGTATAATTAAAATAAAAACATATAAGACGTTCTTCTTCTTTGATTTATGTAGTTTAATGGACTAATATTATATTGTCATAAATTCAACAATATTTATATAATTATGATTAATTTTTTCTAAGTGTTATAATACCATTACATTATCAAAGTATCTACCAAACTTACGAAATCACGTTATACTCATACAATAATACAACTGAACAAAAAAAAAAAAAATATATATATATAAAAGCTGTATGGAAACTTATCCGCTATAGTATGATTAATTACGCCTTTAATGAGTCAAATATAAAACTTCTGAAATTTCAAATAACTAAATCAATTTATATACTTAGACACGTATAATAAAGATATGAAATAAATTATTAAAAGAATGTTCCAATGAAAACACCAGGTGATTATTTTATCATAAACAGTTGATTAACGTTTATGAAAATATTTTTACATAATTTTTTGTCAAAATAAAATAATATTTTATTTTTTTAAATATTTTTAAAGTTTTTTTTTACTTTTTTGAATATTAACTTAATTTTTTTATTTTATAATCCTAAATATAGGTATATTAATTTGACGGTTTTTATGTTTTCAAATCGAATTTCTTAACAAGTACTTAGATATTTAGCTCTAATAGTATTGGAAAGTATAATACTATAATAAAACCACTTATTAAAAATTCGATTTTTATACTATCAAAATTTTGAAAAAAATTATTCTCTTGAATATAAAAATCAATAATATAATATGTAGCAATTTAAAGAATTTAAAATTTACAGATAACAAAAAATGGTAAAAATTAATTTAATAAATACTAATTTTAAAATAGGTACAACAAATACGTATATATATTTTTATGAATTTTAATTTTATTTTTAATTAAAAATTTTTCTATCGAATGAATCACTTTAAATAAGGATAATAAATGTCATATATCACGCATTCGTTCCAAAAAGCTCTTTTATTTTCACACTTGAAAACTTCAAAACATGCATTATTATTTATATTATTAATATTAATACTACATGAGCACGATTTAATATAAAGTACCTATGGTATACGAGTAGTTAAAGTTATTAGTTTTATTATACTTACACTACATGCTCTACTATATCTTTAATTTATTTTATTTTAAAAGTAATCATACAAAAAGTATACTCTATGTCAGGGACGGCGAAACTTTTTTTGGCCACGATCTACTAAAAATATATTTCACAATTGAGGATCGACTTTGATAAAAAAGTTTTTTTTTATTATTAAGTTACTATACCACCATAATTAATTTTCGTGTGCGTAGCCTAAAAATAAATTCTAACACGATAGACTTTGTAATCGTTTGTGATCAACCTTTGGCCGTCCCTGCTCTATGTATATTATTTATAATACTAAATTAGTTTTCAGGTTGTACCTAATTTTTTTGTTACTAAATGTGTATAGATATTACAAATTTTATTTTTCATTATGATAAAAATGTTTATTCTTATATCGTATTTATATTTTTTTCTCGATCGATGACTATTAATAGTATGAAATACATAAATAAATACGATAAATTGATTAAATTTGAGTACTTTTCAGTTGAGAAAAAAATTATGTATATTTTAAACTTACAGATGCTTTTACTAACTCAAAATAATAACGTAACAAACAATATTTGTATCCTTATGTAAGTGTCTTTTCAAATAAAAAATATCAAAATACATTTCAAACAAATACATAGTATTATATTTCTGAATACTGAATATTTCTTAGGCTTTTGGTTCGTAATAATAATAACAACTTGAAAATGACTCGAGTTACAATTTTGTTTTTTTAAATATAACAGCGCTTGGAATAGTAAGATAATTCATTGAATACAATGATACTGTGTAAGTGTTTATGTAAATATTTAATTGTTATTTATTTATAAAAATAATTTTCTTTAATGTTTATGATTAATTTATTCCACGTTATTTATAAATTTTAAACGCCTAATTTACTTTATTCCATTAGGTTTTTTCAATAGATTGATATGACGAGATACTTGTATTACTGAAATCAGTCAAACGAAATAAGAGAAAAGTGCATATCTACTTACAGTTTCTGTATATGCAATATTACAAACGTAAAAATAAAAAATTGCCAGCACATTGTTGGATGTATTTTTTTTAAACTCGATTTAATTAATTATCACTTACACACCAATGTTTATTGCTTTTTAATTTATATGAACGAAAAGTCGTGTATATTTTAGTTATAATAAATACAACATAAGACTTTTAATTAATCACCCATAAAATAATATTTACCTATTGTTTTTTACTATTCCGCACAAGTTATTAATGATTTTTCACATTTAAAATAATTTTTCATACTTAACGTGTTCACTTCATTGGCTTAAAATATGATAATTACTTGTTTAGTTTAGGTAAATCGAATGCCTAAATAATTTTTGTGATGAAAATGCGTATACTTCAACATTATGTATTATTATTGATTTAAAAATAGAATTTGTTGTGCCAGAAACTCATAGAATAAAATTTATATTAACTAACTTTGAATAATTAATAGTAAATTATAGTATTTAATATTTATATAGGTATATCCAAGAGCAAACTTTAAAAATGTCATTGTTGTACCTATTATTGTTATTATTATTATTATTATGATTTAATTACTTTTTATTGTTTCTTAAATTTTTTTGATAATTTTCATGAAATTTTGATGTACTTATTTAAATAATAAATTTTAACATAACACAAATAATTTATTCTTAAAAGTATTAAAAATGTTAACAACAAAGTAATGGATCACACATTTTCAACTAATTTTTTACTATTTAATTTAATTTATTAAATTAAATTAAATAATATATATATATATTGATTGTTCGATGTTTAATATTATAAATTTAAATAAATGTTAATTCTAAATATAAAAATGAAAATGTATGTTGTCATTATATAAAAGTTAAAACTTTTAAAACCATTATAATGAAAATTGGTAAAACAATTTAATTTGTATGCAAAAATGTTATGTTATATAAAAACATCGAACTATAAAAGATATTTTTTTGTTTTTAAATCATAAAAATTAAAAAACTTTGTCAATTAAACGGATTATTTCGTATGTTAATAGATTCTACTATACATTTATACATGAATACGTGTCGGAAACACGAAATATAACAATATAACCAACCCTATAACCATAAAAACCCATAGCTTGGTGAAATCGTTTATCAAACGTTTAGTAAAACATAATTTCATAATAATAATAAAATACCCTGTTTTATAATTTAAAATCGAATGATAGCTGCCCGCCGTCAACACGCACGACACTCTCACAATGTATTACATTGTGTATATTACACAATATGTATACTATTTATGCTGTTCTCTTATTGCTTTGTACATTTTTAATTAGTATAAGTGCAATAATTGTCGACTGTTAACACTATACACACAACAACGGTCAACGAATACGACGACAATAATTACTATTATGACGTACATTATATTATTATATAAATACATTCTATGTACGGGGCCTAACGATCATTTTCGGCACACCGTACCAGGCCGTTATTACTTGCAATAATGTAACACAGGTGTAACCAAATTGCCCACACTGAGGGTGGTATTACCTAAAGTTTTATAATACTACATTATAACCAACACTAGTCGTATTAAAAGTTTAACACGTACGGTAAGTGTACGCTTTCGTATGGTTGGAGCAAATGTACGATGATATATATTTTTTATTTTTTTAGTTCCCCTTACAACAACGGAGAAATAAATAACAGGCAGCTATCTATCGTGTACGTGCGTTAACACAATACTTTACACTAAAATCATATTATTATTCAAGACTTCAGCGTTCAGAAACTTCACATTATCGTTATCCTAGGAAGAACGATTACATTTTTTTTCCAATGCCATTGAGTAGAAATGATAGAATAACATTAAACACAATGTTCTTTCTACTTTTAAACAAAAAATAAGGTGTAAATCTGCGTAAAATTTAAAAAGATGAAAATGATTGTGATTTTTTAGAAAGCATCGTATAATAAATAGTATTATTTTCCAAAAATGCTAACTTTCTGAAAATTCAAGAAAACATCACTCTACGTCAGTTTTTCAAAAAATAAAAATAAAAATAAATAAAACGATTTAAAATAAGATTAATCATTAATATTATTTCTTTTTTATCTTTTGACCAAAATTTATCAGGTTATTTAAACCGTGTGTCCTCTATTATATTATTTTATTATCGTTATATATATATATATGTATTTATAAAACTTTACCAACCACAAACTATGATTAATATTGTAGACGTTTACTTAAATATGGTATATTAGTTAGTATATGTATGTGTGTTAAGTTTGGAAACCCTAAATTTGTATTGGGATCATAATATTATATGATAATATACAACGATTAAAGATAACAATAACTGTTAAGACTTCGAAGTTGGCATTCAATTAATCTTTAATGGTTGCATATGTATAATCTCTATAACAAATTGAAAGTTTCAAAACTTACTAAAGAATACGCATTATGTACTCATACATATTCACATGTATACATATAATATAATTATATAAATATACCATTATTATACATAATGCATAATACGTATATTACCTTAATAAGTAACTATATGTTCCATAAACTTATTTTCAACTATGAACTAAATAATACTGAACATTTAAAATTTACGAAATATAGTATAAATCATTTAAACTTAATACGATTATTACTCGATAAACCATATTAATATGAATGGAAAATTATTGGGCTATGAGTTTTGAATTATGCGTGATTTAATAAAAAAATTATAACATTTTATAATGGGTTTTATTTTTACCATTTAAGATGTAACAAAAAAAAAACCAGTAAATATAAAATGTATTCAAAATCAACTTGTAACACGTAACAAATTTATATTTAAATATTTATAAATATATATATTTATATATATGCATACAGAATAAAACATTATTCATATTTCGCTATACAAAATCGATTCATCGGGATTCGGTAATAATTAATATATTTATAAGTACCTACAACAAGCGTGAATATACAAAAAGTGTATTTTAATCATAATTTAATATAAGAAAAAAGAAAATACTCAGTAATCAGTACTTTAATATTTTTAACAATTATTTAATATTCGCTCTTTAATTTATGTAATAGATAATAGAACTAATGTTATTTAAACGATTGGTAGGAATTATAGTTAAGTACTTTCAAAACAGCTTTACACTATTTGATGATTCGAATAGAAATTAAGTTATAAAACATAATCATGATAAAAATGGCTTAGGTTTTAAATAAAAACATTAGGATTTTAATATATATTAAAATATTAAAAAAAAATTTCATTTTTAATTCTTAGTAAAATTTGGTAAAAATCTGGTAAAAATTTACCAGGTGGCTAATAAACGAAAAAAATTTCACGATTCTATTCAATAACCAAACAATTTTACTAAATCAAAATTAATTGTTATAATAAATTATTATTTCAAAAACTATTTCTCTTATTTTTAAGAGTTTCACAATAGTAAAATGAAGTAATCAAGTTAATTAAGTATTTAGGATGTTAAAAATTAATTAATTTTAACATTAATCGATTTAAATATTATAATACATTAAGTTTTCCATTATAATTTTTAATATTATTAATAAATATATAAATATATTTTTTTTTTTAAATGAAAGCATTATAAACCAGTTATTTTTAATTAAGTACCTTACTATTTAGATAACTTCAGAACATCAGATACTTAATACTTATTAGTTATTTTTAGACTCGCAATGTATTTAATTTTCAAACACGATATAGGTACGTATATTTTTTATTTAATAGTAAAGCCATAAAGTAACAATAAAATTTGTACATTTTCATATTCATTAACTGTGTTTTTTATCGGTATGAATATTTAATAAATTAATTTAGTAATATATAACAGTTATAATTTTTTTTTAAATAATTATTTATTAATTTTAATATATTATAATATACAATTTTTTTATTACTACTATCAAATTATTAAATTAAACAATTATTTTAACTAAAGTACGAGAAAAAATCGATACAAAACGAATACTCTTTAGGTGAAGAGGTAAAGTTAATTTGATTAAAGTGAAAAATAAATCAACTGTCATATTTGCAATTTTTCTGAAATTATAAACATTAATGACGTTCGTTTTCCATGAATAATTTATTGTTACGTGATTATAATAATAAATACTAATTTTAATGTTAGAAATTATTTATTAAATTTAATCAATACCAAATTATTTTAATTATTTTATTATATATACAAACTATAAAAACTTGACTATTACATTTAAATATATATACAGAAATTTCTTGAGGAAAAACTATTGATACAAAAAATTAGAACTTATTTTGGTATTATAATTAATAATAATATAAATGGTAAACGATTTAATTATTAAATATTCTGATGTTATAAACTATAGTTATTCTATATGATATTATAATAAATAGATTGTATAATAAAAAATTCACTTGTATGGTATTTTATAGTACAATAAAATTATCTTCAATTACTGTTAACCAACTAAAAAATCGTTGAACATTTTTAAGGGACATAATAGTATTAAATACTTAAGTAACAATTTTCCCTTATTTTTTAATTTCTAATTAAGAAATATTAATAGTTAATATGTTGCCGTTATTATAAGTGATGACCAAAATATTTTGTATCCATTAGTTTTATCCCTTTCGTAAACTTAAGCATTTTATCAGTAATTAACTAATTGGTTATTAACGTTGATTTTGAAAAAAAAAAAATAGGTAAGAGTTTTTTTTTTTTTTTAACAAATACTTACCATAGTTCTTAACGGTAATGGGTTATACATCGTTACATTTTATATTTTAAGTAAATTTACGAAACAAGAAACCGAAATTCCAAGATGGAAAACATCTTTAAAAAAAAAAAGATATTTTATCCATACTTGTCAAAAAGTTTAGGGTGGTGCTTAGTATAGTCAATGTCTAGTTTTTTATATATCTGTTATTGCAACCGAAAGTCCGAGAATCGTCGTTGTATTGAGTCCTCGTAGTTATTTTGGTAACTTTTTTGTTCGATCAACCGTTCCACCAACACTGCCTGCAGTTGCCTCCATACTCACATACACATTGCGTCGTTGGTCGTGTCTATATTTTATTGTTCCCGGACTAGATTTTCGTATGTGTGGGGTGGCATTATGGCGACGGTGACGGGAAAATCGTGAGTGTGTATAAATTTTACCAAAGTTTCTAAACGAGAAATTGACTGATCACCGACAAATAACGTGTTTCGTGTATAGTAAAACTATCTGGCTAAACGAAAAGTTTTGTTATTCTATATCTGTCAATAGCCAATGCGTTTGACCTTTTATATTCTTCATTGGACAGAGCAGGCGGCCGTTCAGTTTGGCTGGTATATGTGTATATAAATATATAAAAGTTCCTGTTATAAAAGCTTTTTGATTCAATGGACATTTTTGAGTTCACAATATATACGAAAATGCTGTCGATAAACGTGTTAAGTCGGTGTCGAGTTAATTGCAGCGGTGGCATCATTCTGACGACAGGTACAAGGGTCGGGTGAGACATAAAAAAAAAAAAGTATCTTATTGTCACACGATACAAGATACTTTTGTTTTATGTTTATATTATATTATATAATTACGTGATGCGAGATTATGTATCAATATGTAAACAAAAGACATCAGATACTCTGATAAAAGTTGCTCAATAGATTCTGTAACTACATAAAAAAATAAAATAAAATATTAAAAAAATAAAAATATGCTTATACAATAATCATATAAAGTTGTATATTATTATATTATTATGTTGATTGTAGTTTAATAAATAATTTTAATTAATTTAATTTGTATTTACGTTAAAATTATTAAATTCATCTAAGTAAGTCCGCTCATAAAATACTATTAATAACATGTTTGATAATTACAGCTATACTAACAATGGAAAGAACCAAATATTACTTTCCACCATATTAAATATACCTCTTAAATCAGGCTAAAATTGTACGAATAAATAAAAATTAAGATAAATGAAAACCAATCAGTTAATTTTAAGATTAAATTGTACTCTTAACAAAAATTACTGCTTCCTATCCCTAAACAATATGCCCAAATTAATTCAAAATTAAACTAAACACTTACGAGTTCATTTAGACAAAAAATTAACTTAGGTCTAACATACAAAATATAATTAAACACTCGCTTATATCTTCTTCATCCAATATTATCCACTTAAATGAGTTTAAAAACAAAATTCAAACGATCAAAACAATTTAAACTTCCCCCACCGTTTATACGTTATTATGTTCTGAGATTTGGCTAAACCCTCTAACATAGCTTTCAATCCACGTGTCTTTGACAAATCATTGGATTTCTATAGTGCATGATTAACAATGCTCTACAGTCTACATAATGATCTACAAATCCTAATAGTTATCAAAGTAGCATTACGATACTATAAAAGAATTAATTTCAAACTCTACTCAAATCAGAATCCACTAATCTCCCGTAAGTTATCAATCACTATTCCCAACAACCAGCATCGGATAGAAAAGATATCGGCTTACTGAATTTTAGGACTTCTAACGTTTAATTATAGCTATGTAATTTAGTGTACGGTTTAATAATTCGATTTAATTATGTTTTCTTCTACTTTTAGTTCTAATTTATCAGTATTATAAAAAATAAATTACGACCAAACATTCATTTTGAGCGGCCCACTGAGATTTTCTAGGTAGCTCGCCGGCCCAATCCTAGTCTACCAGCAACCCACCGAGAAGACTTAAAAGAAAATGGCCAGGAGATAATCGTATTAAATACTAATAATAATAATAAACGGTGTCCTCTTAAAACCCATCATGTTAATTAGGAAGTATTGTTACTGAATGGATTCCATCTCTCAAGTTCATTCAAGCCATATTTTGTTATATTTCATCACATAGTTATCATTTACTTATTATATTCTAATGTTTATACATTTTAAATTAAACATTTCTCAATAAAAATAAAGTTTAGTATATTAATATTAATAAAACAATAATTATAATTTAAAAAAATTAATTTTTTAAACGTTAAATATTAATTAATATGTCAGACAATTTAATCGTCATAATCGTGTGTAGGGAATATTATATATTATATAAATGAGATCCAAAAAAAAAAAAAAAAATCAGAAAATATATTTAATACAAATACGTCATAATGAAGTATGTAGTTTTTTTCTTTTGAACAATTTTACAAAGAAGAAAATACAGTGACTTGATTATTGTTACATAATATGCAACTAATTTTATAAATTCTCATGGAGAAAAATAAACATTGAATAAAGTCTAAAAATATTATATCAATAATTATAATAATTATATGTTTAATATATATTACACAAACTGAATAACATTGAATAATAATATATTACTATAAAAGGCACCTAAAATCTAACGAGATAACTATTAAAAAAGCATAATGATACAGACCAAATTTTTATTGCAATCAGATGTGATTTTTAAATCAGTATCTATATATCTGATATGTTGCATCACTCTTTTGAAGCATGTATATACATGTTTAACAGTAGACGTATATCAGCTTTATGGAATGAAATAATATTTTACTTCTGTTTGTATTACTTTTATCAATGATTCATTAAATTGTTTAATATATACCATGTTAGTTTTATTTTATCTAAATATATATACGATATAATACATACTCGTATTATTAAATTATATTTTATTTATTTTTACGTATTTTAAATACTATTCAAACCAAAAATTCACAGTAAAGCTTAAATTTACAAAAACTCCCTGTTTCATTTTACACCCGAAAATGTATTAACGTACATTGTTTGTAATACATGACATTAGCTGAAACGTTCTACTCGTATACGGTGTGTTCAAAAAGTACCCGGAATTTTCGTTTTTTCAAAAAAATATTTTTTTATTCGTCTACATCAATGTGGTCCCATTCAAAATAGTCCCCCCCAGATAAAATACACTTATGCCAGCGTTTTTTCCAATCTTCGAAGCACTCTTGATATTCACTTTTTGGCATGTCCTTGAGCACTCTCAGCGATTCGGCTTTTATTTCTTCAATCGAGGAAAAACGCCGTCCTTTCATGGGTCTCTTCAACTTTGGGAACAGGAAAAAGTCACACGGAGCCATATCTGGGGAATATGGAGGTTGGGGCATGACTACAGTATTGTTTTTGGCCAAAAAATTACGAACAAGTAACGACGAATGAGCAGGTGCGTTATCGTGGTGCAAAAGCCATGAATTGTTTTTCCATAAATCGGGGCGTTTTTTTCGGATTGCTTCACGCAAACGTCGCATAACTTCAAGGTAATACTCCTTATTAACCGTACGACCTTGTGGTAAGAACTCTTGATGTACTATGCCATTAAAATCGAAGAAAACAGTAAGCAAAACCTTGACATTTGATCTAACTTGACGTGCTTTTTTCGCTCTTGGTGACGTTGAATGCTTCCAGGTGGACGATTGTGCTTTAGTTTCGACATCATAACCGTACACCCATGTTTCATCACCAGTTATGACCCTTTCAAGTAAACTTGGATCGTTGTTGACGTCATTTAGCAGCTCCTGAGCGATGTTTATGCGATTGTTTTTTTGGTCAAAATTCAGCAGTTTTGGAATGAATTTTGCTGCCACTCGTTTCATGTCCAAAACATTTGAAAAAATGTTATGACATGAACCAATCGATATGCCAACTTCATCAGCAACTTCTCTAATTGTGATTCGGCGATCATTCATAACCATTTTTTCCACTTTTTTCACATTTTCATCGATTATTGACGTGCTAGGTCGACCGGAGCGTTCGTCATCTTCAACGTCTTCGCGGCCATCTTGGAAACGCTTATACCACTCGCAAACACTTGTTTTTTTCATAACAGACTGACCATAGGCTTTTTGTAACATTTCACACACTTTGTTACACTTTATTTCATTTTTTACGCAAAATTTAATACAAATCCTTTGACTCTTCAATTCTTCCATTGTTTAAACGAGCAAAAATCGCCGAGCACATAAAAACACGTCGTACCTTAGTGACTACCACAGACAAAGTAAACAGTGATTATAGCTGAAAACGTTATCATACTTTAGGGGCATGTATACCAACACAATAAAAAAAAAATTTTGACAATCGGACTCTCCCACATAGACCAACATGCATTAAGTATTTAAGCAGCAAAATAATAAATATTTTAATTATAATTTATTAGACTTACTATTGGATCCAGTAACAAACATGGCTCATTCAAGCAGCTAACCGGCTCAGAATTTTTATCATCAATGGTTATATTATTTGTTACCAACTAAAATACAAAAAAATTTAAATTTAAGTAAAATAACTTAAATTAAACTTACTTCTGTCTATGATAATCTTTTTTCAGTTAAAGAAACATGTCACTATTACAAATACGTATGGTCTGTAAAATAAAAACAATAAGACTGTAAAATTTAAATTAATTAATTACATAATGTAGATTAAAATAACTACTATTGATAATCGTTATATATTTGATTTATGCAACAAAGCATATTTTTAATTATTTATTTTTTTTTTTTTTTATTGAAATTTGTAGTTTACAATTAATTTCGACAATTATGTGTACATGCTATAAGTAGATTATATAAGCAACCCAGAATTAAGAAAGAACGAAACTGTGGCGGTAACGGCGGTAACAGACTGAGAGGAAAGTATATGGCGAGCATCGGGAGTTATGTTGAGAGTGTGTAGGAGATATTTTTAATTATAATAAATTTGTTTTAATAATGAATTATGATATATACCTCATACAAAGATTTTCTTTCAGTTTCCAACAAGCGAGGTGCATTTGGTACATTAAATAATGTTGTGTTATACCTTTACCGACAATTGAGTCACTAAAAGACTATAAAATTACCGGTTTCAGATGGCTCTCAAAAGTCGATATTGCTATCTTATTTGTTTAGACATTCAATTCTCAACGACTATAAATTAACCGGTTTCAGATCGGATTGAAAGAATACGAATAACATAGGATTACCTTCGTCGTTTAAACCTCAAATCCTCAACGACCATAAATTAACCGGTTTCATATCGGATTCAAGGAATACGACAGAATTGTGTGGCTACTCAATCAAAATATAAATTAATTTGGTCGGAAATACTTTATATTAAAGAATTAAAACAATAATCCAAAAACACTATGTCCGTCTGACAACAGCCTTCCTCCGTCGCAAAACTTCGACGATTAATGAACTGTTGGCCTGCGGGACTGACAGTATTCCCTGACTGCCCGACTTCCACGAATTCCCGACTTCTACGACCGCCTCCGACTCTCCTTGTCTCAAGGTCTTTTATAATTCAAAATTTTATGTTGCCTCAGCACATCCGCTTCATAGGTTGGTGAGAAAACCCTTTAAAATATAAATATGTTATAACAATATTACATTATATTATTATAATAAAACATAAAAAACAACATTATTTAATTAAAACAGTATAAAAAATATAAATTAAAATAAATGAAACTTCAAAATATTAATGTACACGATTTTGATAAAAAAATTTAAATATTTTCTTCTGTACTTGTTTGAAAATAGGTACCAGTTGAAGAAGAAGTAGTAGGTACTGAGCTATAAAATTGAGATACATTGTCTGTTGATGTTTCGATGTTTTGAAAGTTGTATGGCTGAACTGATGGATGAGCTACAGCTAATTGTTGATCTGTAAAAGTATTCAAGTATGTTTGTGGTTGTGTATACTTTAATTGTTCCAATTCCATTTCAGATACTATTGAAAAAAATTTATTCTTAGCAACATGTTGCAAATATGGAGAAAACTGTTTCACTGTTGAACAAATAGAAGAAAAAAATTGATCTAAAGCGTCTAATTTTTTATCTGCTTCGCTCGATTTGTTGTCTCTGTTGTCTAAAATAAATTTCATAAGTGTAGCTGATGCATTTTGAGGTACAGTGGAGTCAGGGTTCGTTTCATTTCTTTTAAATTTTTTTTTAGGAAATGATTGCTTAGTTGAAGGTGCAGATGTTTTTACACTCTGATTTGCTAATGGCTCTATAACTTCTTGACCAACTTCAATTGATCCATCTGAATTTTCACTCATGTATTCCGAACGAGTTTCTTCATTATTTGAATAAGACAACTCAGCATCATCATCATCACTAACCCTGTTCACACTACTAATAGATTCTCTTTCTTTCATGTGCTTTTTCAAAAATTCCATTTCATCAGAAAATTTCCATTTCTTAACAAATTTAGATTTTTGACCAGAAACAGTTATTAATTTTTTGGATGATCTCCTATAAGCATCTCTTAAGCCACTCCACGTTTTTTTGCAAATCTGTGCTAAAATGTTTAATTTTAGCTCCCAAAATTCGTTGGATATTTTTCACCCAATCTTCTTTTTTGGGACATGGTATGCATTCATTTTTCATTTTAGATATAATAGCATCACATACTTCTAAGACAATTCCCTGGACAGTTGAATGACCCAATCGAAAACTGAATGCTATAGTTTGATAAGAATCTCCGGTTCCCAAAAACCTATATAAAATAAATAATTTAATATTTGAAACCAGTTTTGAAACATAGTTTTATAGGTCTATTATATTTTTTTTCGGGGTCAACATTATGAAGAATATTGAATTTAAATATGAAAATTAAATTTTTTTTTTTATTTATTCTTTGAAAATGTTTCAGCACACCAGGTGCTATTACAAATATATTTACAATTATAATTTAACCTTTATATTTAAATTGCTGATTGTAAAAATTAAATTTAAATTTAAACTGAAAATTTAATTAAACAAATAATATAAAATGTTTTCTTTAATTAGCTTATATATTATGCGCATAATTTGTGTGATTTTCATTAAAATAGTACTATAACATTGATTTACCTCAAACATACAGCCAGTTTTTCTTTAGCTGGTATTGATTCTCTGAAGTGTGTGTTTTGTTTATCGACAAAGAGTAGCAAATTCACCTTCAGTCTTCCGTTTTTTCAAAATGTCGTGAACCCAAATCAACCTTTTTTTTAATATTTGTTTGTCTAACATCTTGTTGTTCTTCATCTTCGTCTATTAAAACCGCTATCTTAGCCAATTCGGGCATAGATAAATGACGAAACATATTTATTATTTTTCAATTATCACCGAACCACGTAAACTCTTGTCGACCGCACTACAAAAGAGGCACGCAAATACAAACCAACGTTATAATATTATAGATCTAGGAAATATTATTAGGATGCTGGTGGTTGCTGGTCATAGACGTAACTAGAAGCATTAAATTGAGTGGGCTAAAGCCCATGGTGTACTTAAGTTCAGTTACGTATTGCTAGAAAATACAGTTATAATAATAATAATAATAATAATAAAAATACTGAATATAATGTACTGCTATTGAATGTGAAATTTTACTTCTATATTGAAAATTTTGGTAATCATAATTTAGTATATTTTCTTGTTTATTATGGACTATGGGTGAGGGTGTAGTTCCATAACCCATTCCCATGTTAAAAATTTGTATAGA